>NC_061100.1:145526791-145554291 GCF_015104395.2 Macrobrachium nipponense
AATCACTTCCCCAGAGATTAATACAACACAAACGGTCAGTTAGGTATGGACAACAGAACTCGGCTATTTTCAACCATATAAATGAACATAACCATAGAATAAACTGGAATATGTCACGTGTAATTTATAGCAGCAACTGCCGGTACAAGAATCAAATGATGGAATCGGCCTTAATAAAAGAGAAGCAGGTAATGAACATCTCAAAAGGGAATTGGACATCAGATATCGTCGACTGCAGTGTTCATTCAAACCAACGCTTAAGAAGATTAAAGGAAGATTATCAGCGGGGGTGACCTAAATTGGCTTACTTGTGGACGAATCTCTTGGTATAAATACCACCTTTTCTGTAAACTTTTCTCATTCATATACCTAAGAAGAGAGACAGCAGTCTCTGAAATATAGTACTTTTCTCTCTACTTTTTTTGGTGTTTTTTATGGGCTCCTTTTATTAGTATAATTATATATTATATATATAAATTATAATTATATATATATATATATATATATATATTATATATATGTACTTTATTACACACACACACACAAATATATATTATATATATAATATATATATATCTATATATATATATATATATAATATATACATACATATGTATATATATATATATATATATATATATATATATATATATATACATATATATATGTATATATATCTAATAAAAGGAGCCCATAAAAACACCAAAAATAGAGAAAAAAGTACTATATTTCAGAGACTGCTGTCTCCCTCTTCAGGTAGATGAATGAGAAAAGTTCACAGAAAGGTGGTATTTATACCAAGAGGTCCATCCACAAACAAGCCATTTTAAGTCACCCCCGCTGATAATCTTCCTCTAATCTTCTTAAGGGTTGGTTGAATGAAGACGTTGTCGATCGTGTCCGAAATCCATCCTCCTTTTGAGATGTTCATTACCTGCCTCTCTTTTATTAAGGCCGATTCCATCATTTGACTCTTGTACCGGCAGTTGCTGCTATAAATTACACGTGACAAATTCCAGTTTATTCTATGGTTATGTTCATTTATATGGTTGAAAATAGCCGAGTTCTGTTGTCCATACCTAACTGACCGTTTGTGTTGTATTAATCTCTGGGGAAGGGATTTACCTGTAAATCCGATGTAAGATTGGTCACAGTCCTGGCATGGGATTTCGTATACCCAGAGTCCTTTGGAGATGTCTTTTGTTGGACGTTAATCAGGGATTTGGCTAAGGTGTTTGGGTAAGTAAATACAAAAGGGTTCGATTTTCCGAGGGGGTTGGTTATTCTCTTAATCGTGTCCAGGTGGGGAATTATTATTTTATTGTTGGGTGTATCTCTGGTCTTGTCTTTAGGGGGTCGGTAGAAAATTACGTTAGCTTTGTGAATTGCTTTCTCAATTATATGGTCAGGATATTTTAAAGACGAAAGTTGCTTGCGAATTAGTTCAAATTCTTTTCCCAGGAATTCTGGGGAACAAATTCGTAAGCCTCTTAAGAACAAGTTACTAGCTACACCTATTTTGATAGTAATGTCATGATAGCTAAAGTAGTGAATGTATGAAAGTGAGAACGTTGGTTTTCTGTATATGGTAAATTTGTATTCTGTCGTATCTCTGAATATTAAAACATCAAGAAAAGGAATTTTGTTGTCTGTTTCCCATTCAACTTTAAATTTGATGCTGGGCACTAATGTGTTTAATTTCGAGAGGAATTCATTGAAATTGCCCCACCTATTATCCAAAATGTTAGGATATCATCCACGTATCTCATCCACAGCATGTTTGGGTTTTATTGCATTTATTACTGTAGTTTCAAAGTATTCCATGTACAGATTGGCTAGAACAGGACTTAAAGGACTACCCATACTACACCCGAATTTTTGCTTGTAGAATGATTCCCCGAATGAAAATACGTTATTAGATGCACATAATTCAACTAGCTTTATTATTTTTGGTCAAGCGCCAATGGGAAATGATCTGAATAGGGGATAATTTTACCCTTACAAAAACTGAAGAACGTCCTGTACTGGTACTTTAGTGAACAAGGAATCTACATCAAGGCTTAAAAGTTTTATGTTGTGAAGTGGTATATGTGCTTCTCTGAATTTGTGACAAAAATCTTCCGAATGTTTAACAATTGAGTGACTGGGAGGGAAAAATGTGCCCCCTTTAAAAAAGGGGAAAGGAGGCCAGCTAACCATTTAGAAATTTTGTAATTGAAAGCACCGGCACATGAAACGATGGGTCTGAATGGAAGATTGTCTTTGTGAGTTTTGGGAAGGCCATAAAAATAGGGTAATTTAGGATTAATTACTTTAAATTTCTCTAATAGTTCAATACTCTTTTTGTCTTTGCAATTAATCTTACTTTCCGAAAAAATTCTGTGGGAACGTTTTGGAGGGGATTTTTCGTCAGTTTTTCGTATCTTCGTCACTACGCAGAGTGATATATGGAACCCAGTCTAATCTTCGCCTCCTCACTACGGACCACATATACAGGTATCTGATTTCATTCTGTTCCGACATTGCTGCCTATAATAGGGTGACTCATTCAACCAGACACTTCTACGCAAGTTAAATAACCTAATAGACAATAGTGCATGGAATAATCTTGAGCAACAAGACAAAGTTTTAAACTTATAACCACACCCCCCTTACTGTAAATCAACATTTAGTTTTAAATTTAGGCTTATCCTTTGCCCTTATGCCAGACCGCAAAAACAACCTAGACTTCATAGTGGCTTTTGATAAATTCATATCTGATAAAAACTACAACCGTTGAAGAGATATGTTTAAAAGGAGTGTTACTAAATGCTTTAACTGACTTACATAAGAAATATCCTGTTCCCCGCAGATTCATGATAGCCATCCACTCGCTAAAAAAGTTAGATGTTATAATAAGTAGATCCGACAAAGACGGCAAAATCGTAATAATTATATGGACAAGACTTCTACCTTGACAAAATCAACCAGCTCCTTAGCGACACAAACACATACGAAAAACTGACGAAAAATCCCCTCCACAAAACGTTCCCACAGAATTTTTTCGGAAAGTAAGATTAATTGGCAAAGACAAAAAGAGTATTGAACTATTAGAGAAATTTAAAGTAATTAATCCTAAATTACCCTATTTTTATGGCCTTCCCAAAACTCACAAAGACAATCTTCCATTCAGACCCATCGTTTCATGTGCCGGAGCTTTCAATTACAAAATTTTTAAATGGTTAGCTGGCCTCCTTTCCCCTTTTTAGGCACATTTTCTCCCAGTCACATTAAACATTCGGAAGATTTTTTGTCACAAATTCAGAGAAGCACATATACCACTTCACAACATAAAACTTTTAAGCCTTGATGTAGATTCCTTGTTCACTAAAGTACCAGTACAGGACGTTCTTCAGTTTTTAAGGGTAAAATTATCCCCCTATTCAGATCATTTCCCCATTGGCGCTTTGACAAAATAATAAAGCTAGTTGAATTATGTGCATCTAATAACGTAATTTTTCATTCGGGGAATCATTCTACAAGCAAAAATTCGGGTGTAGTATGGGTAGTCCTTTAAGTCCTGTTCTAGCCAATCTGTACATGGAATACTTTGAAACTACAGTAATAAATGCAATAAAACCAAAAACAAACATGCTGTGGATGAGATACGTGGATGATATCCTAAACACTTTTTGGGATAATAGGTGGGGCAATTTCAATGAATTCCTCTCGAAATTAAACACATTAGTGCCCAGCATCAAATTTAAGTTGAATGGGAAACAGACAACAAAATTCCTTTTCTTGATGTTTTAATATTCAGAGATACGACAGAATACAAATTTACCATATACAGAAAACCAACGTTCTCACTTTCATACATTCACTACTTTAGCTATCATGACATTTCTATCAAAATAGGTGTAGCTAGTAACTTGTTCTTAAGAGCCTTACGAATTTGTTCCCCAGAATTCCTGGGAAAAGAATTTGAACTAATTCGCAAGCAACTTTCGTCTTTAAAAATACCTGACCATATAATTGAGAAAGCAATTCACAAAAGCTAACGTAATTTTCTACCGACCCCCTAAAGACAAGACCAGAGATACACCCAACAATAAAATAATAATTCCCCACCTGGACACGATTAAGAGAATAACCAACCCCCTCGGAAAATCGAACCCTTTTGTATTTACTTACCCAAACACCTTAGCCAAATCCCTGATTACGTCAACACCAAAAAAGAACATCTCCAAAGGACTCTGGGGGTATACGAAATCCCATGCCAGGACTGTGACCAATCTTACATCGGATTTACAGGTAAATCCCTTCCCCAGAGATTAATACAACACAAACGGTCAGTTAGGTATGGACAACAGAACTCGGGCTATTTTCAACCATATAAATGAACATAACCATAGAATAAACTGGAATTTGTCACGTGTAATTTATAGCAGCAACTGCCGGTACAAGAGTCAAATGATGGAATCGGCCTTAATAAAAGAGAGGCAGGTAATGAACATCTCAAAAGGAGGATGGATTTCGGACACGATCGACAACCGTCTTCATTCAACCAACCCTTAAGAAGATTAGAGGAAGATTATCAGCGGGGTGACTTAAAATGGCTTGTTTGTGGATGGACCTCTTGGTAAAATACCACCTTTTCTGTGAACTTTTTCTCATTCATCTACTGAAGAGGGAGACAGCAGTCTCTGAAATATAGTACTTTTTCTCTATTTTGGTGTTTTTATGGGCTCCTTTTATTAGATGGAACTCTGTTGTTACAGAACATTTATACCAGCATGTATATATATATATATATATATATATATATATATATATATATATATATATATATATATATATATATATATATATATATATATATATATATATATATACTAATCGGTTTCCGTAGCTGGGGGAATCACAGATTTAAAAAAACACAGTTACGACCACAGGCTTTCTTTAAAAAGTAGAAAATTATCAGCAACACTTTAAAGCTTTCACACTGCACCACTCACCTCTACTTTTCATGCATTCACCACTTACTTAGATATAAAGGTCCGTCCTTCCCACTGACTCTACTCTATCCATCAGTCTAGTAGGTATTAGGTTTAACTTTCCTTACGCTAACCAGTTTACAACTTCTTTCTGTCTACACGTTTCATCCTTTGAATATTTCTTATGTTACATATATTAGGTTACATAAATTAAACTTTCACCATGTTCAACCTTTATCTGTCATTCACATTCAACTTTCACACTCCCCCTCCTTGAAGGGTACATGGTTCAGCAATCATTTCATACAATATAGATTTATGTTCCAGTGTTTACTGTCTTGCTTCACTTATTTGTGTAAGTTTTCACATTAATACCGAATCTGGAATTGCTAACATCAACGCTGATGGTTTATAGAACTTTTTTGAGTGCATATACATGGTGTCTGCAAAGTACTGTGTCTGACTTGATAGTTTCTAGAACCTTCCACAGTTACTCCTGGAATATTTTCATTAAAAGAAACTCAAACTTGTCACCAGTACTTACAGCTATTGCCACTGTTATAGAGATCAAACCCTTACATAACATCCTGGCATGCTGGCTAATCTATGCAAACTGCTGATAACTGCTGGGAAAGTATAGTTTCATTCTCTCTTAATCGGGTTATTAAAGTCTTGCATACAGTGCTTTAGCCTGGAAGTTGCTGGAAGAGCTAAAAATGTAAGAATAAAGTTACGTGATATGGATAGGAAATTTTAAGAAATTTGTATATGGAGCTGGTAGGAAAGCCTTGCAGTCTAGAAACACTTATTTTGATCGGTGTGAACTAACTGTGATGAAGATAATTGGTTGATAGTATCATTCTCTTGGCATCTGAGGACAAAAACAATCTTGAAGGTGTTAATTTATCAAGAAAAAGACAACTAGTTGGATGCTAGCTGAATAATTATCATGATGTGAAACAATTATGCATGGAAAAGGAAAATCTACCTAAAACAAAAACAAAGATAGTGGTTATATATACTCCAGATAATGAGGTCAATCAATTTTGGATTTAGTCTTCTAAAATAAACTTTAAGAGACTGAATACGTTAGAAGAAAAGTCGTTCTTATTTGTGCAGTAGCCTAGCAGACTATAATAGGCAATAGTATTTACGATTTACGAAGTTCATAGGGTGCCACGTTATGCCTGTTATTGAGAAATAAATTCTGGCTAAACATATAAGGATATTATGTTTTGTAAATATAAAAAGAACTATTTTTAAACCGTTGGAACTTTAAGCATTCCGTGTTCTAATGCTCTGTCGGTTCTGATGAAGGCAAAGCAATTCCCTAGAATTCGAGAAATTAGGGTGAAGTTCTGACCCCCTTGCACACAACTGCATTGGTTAGTTATTTACTTGTCATTTTCAGCGTTGGAAGAGCTTGAGTACCTTGTAGACTAGCAGATTATTTAGATGCTGCGATAAGAAATGATGACATTGCAGTATACAAGAATAATAAAGAACTAGAAGAAGAAGGAAGTAACACATTAGGCTCCCAATTAAAGACCTAGGAGGAACAAATGGATAAGCCATGAAACCTACCGCCGATTTCACACGTCATGAAACGCAGAAAAGGATGAAAAGCATCTTTATAAAAGGGGGTCGTTTAGTCCAAGATGTGTACCCAACTGGTGACTGCAAGGGCAAACAAGGCGTGGGAAACTAAGGATTAAGGATCCTGATCGTGAAACTTCCTTGACTGAAATTGGGTGGCACGTGTAGGGGATATATGGCGAGATTTCATTTGGATTATATATATATAACTCAGGAAAAAGGTAGACGTTACCGGGGTGAACAGTTGATAATTATCAGGGTAGCATTTATGAGGTGTATTTGAATGTGCTTTGTTGTTTGTGGTAACAATTATTTGGAAGAATTTTAAAGATTATATTGAATCCTTTCACTATAAGGGTTAGATGGGTGAGAAAT
Organism: Macrobrachium nipponense; assembly: GCF_015104395.2. Classification (NCBI taxonomy): domain Eukaryota; kingdom Metazoa; phylum Arthropoda; class Malacostraca; order Decapoda; family Palaemonidae; genus Macrobrachium; species Macrobrachium nipponense. The sequence continues at coordinate 145,533,739 of NC_061100.1, forward strand.
TTGGATATACTATAATATAGTATGAAAGATAACGTAGCTGAGAAAATGGATCAGGGACTTGGTTGAGGTGGTGCGGTCTTGTATACCGTATGGAAGACAATAGTTTCGTCAAAACTATTGGCTGAAATGGACGGAACTGTTAGAACATGATGGTTATTATATCTAGAAAGAACGAAGAAAATTAGCATTCTTCGCGCGTGCTTGAAGCAGATGACTACAAAGATGCTTTATCAAGTTATTATTATTATTATTATTATTATTATTATTATTATTATTATTATTATTATTATTATTGACGGTACTATAAGTCTGGTCAGCCCTGGCTGGACGATGGCAAATCTAAACATGCTGTTAATAACCGTAATTTTTTCTTAATACAAGAAAAATATGCATATTCATGACTATCAGTAACTAATATCTTCATCTCTCACTCCTTTTGTCTTTACAGGATGTTACGTATTTGGATATTAGCTCCCCTGTTGGCACTTGCTCTGGGAGCTCCCGCAGGTGGTAAGTGATTTATCTTTTCATTTTCTTAAATAGGAAGAACGAACGTCAGAAAGTGACACTTCTCTCCTTTTTGCCAATGGCGACCGTGAATGGAAGGCACTGCATCTTGAAATATGGTCGAAATTACCCCAAGTTACTCAAAGGGAGTTTTTAATGTTCTGAACTACGCGAGAGCGCCTTTCATCTCAAGCCTGTCTTGGTGTTTGGTCATGTGCAAATATTTATAGTGTATACGCAGTAAGTATACATCTATAATGCATATGCAGATCTGCATAATCTGAGTGTATGAACGAAGAAACTACAGGTGCATATGGTAGGCAGCGTTTCTGTAACCCCAACAAATAAAAAGGCTCCTCCTACTTCTGAATGTCCTGATTTTCTACGAAAGAGCTGATCAGATAGATACTCCTCTATTCTTTTTAATTCGATACGAAATAAGAAGAGAGCAGGAAGGAAGGAAACAACAAAGAACCTAAAATAAAAAAAGGAAGGAATAAATATACCCCAACCCACAGGGTGTCTGACTGGTCCCCGAGAGGCGAATTTAAATTTGACGATTTGGTTAAATGATGCGGACAAGGAGACGCGACCAGCCAAAATCGTGTGAGTCAAGCCACGGTCACCAGACGTTTGAAGCAGTTGTCAACCAGTCAACCGTCATATTTAAGCTCATTATCATAGCCACACACGACCCGTGTGAAAGGGCTGGCTCTCATTTGAAAGGGATGTCAAACCTCGGACCTTCGTGCAAGGCTCAGTGTTCCCTCGACGTTCGGGACTGACGGATCAGGGACACGAGATCTCCTCCTCCTTCTCCTCCCTCTAAATCTTCCAGTTCTTCCCTCGTCAGGAGATTAGACTACTGTTCTTCCCTCGTCAGGAGATTAGACCACTGTTCTTCCCGAGATTAGACTACTGTTCTTCCTTCGTCAGGAGATTAGACTACCGTTCTTCCCTCGTCAGGAGATTAGACTACCGTTCTTCCCTCGTCAGGAGATTAGACTGCTGTTCTTCCCTCGTCAGGAGATTAGACTGCTGTTCTTCCCTCGTCAGGAGATTAGACTACCTTTCTTCCTTCGTCAGGAGATTAGGCTAACGTTATTCCCTCGTCAGGAGATTACCGTTATCGCTTATTTTTCCCCCTTTATTTTGGTTATATTAATTGCTGAATTTCTAACAACACATTGTGCAGAAGATTTCAAGCTTTGCTCGCTGTTAGTTACTTGTGGATTATAAACGTCCTGTCTTACGGGAAAGAACTGAACGGAAATGAATCCGTGCTATCTTAGCCATTTATAACTTCATTAGATTTTTCTTCTTATTTATATAGATATCTAAGTTTGTGGTCTGCTTTGATAGTCCGCAAATAGTTTCAGCATCGGGATTAGGAAGATAAATTTTGTTATCTGCATAACGTCCATTGCCTTCTATTACTTTCAATTCAGACTGGCGTATATCATCCCCATCTTCATTCTCGAGTAATAACTGCGGTAGCATCAGTCGTTAACTATGTCTGTAAGCAGTCGAAAATTAAATATGGCCTCGTTATTGTTAGGCATTTCTGTATATACTCTCGTGGCCGTCGCTCTTAGCAAACCGCATCTAGAGGCCTCCTGTCCGCCTCCCTCCAACCCAGACAACACATCGGTCACTTTCCTATTCGGAGGAAGAGCCGCAATCATTACCTGTGGAAACGCGACCCAAAGAATGGCCCTTTGCGTCGACGGTTCCTGGACCTCGAGTGTTTCCTGCAGCGAAGAAAAAACGCAGGAAGGACCATTGCTTCCGAAAAGAGCTAGGCGGAACACCGGGAAATACCACGAACTGAGAAAACGCGTCAAAATCCAGCGACAGCTCCGAGCTGGCCTTCTGGAGACTATGATGGACGACACCACGCCCACTATCTTTCGCGCGCACCCATCAGGCAACGTCTATCTACCGTGTCGGGTGGAGAATCTGGGTGCCCATTCCGTCATCTGGAGCAGAGAGAAAGACGGCGTTGTCTTAGCTATAGACACACTCAGATACGTTCCTGACAAGCGCATATCGGCAATTTACGAAGAACAGACGCAGACCTGGTTCCTGAGGATACAGTCTGCGCGAGAAAGGGACAACGGGAAATACGTCTGCAAAGTGACCACGAAGGTGCCTTTAGAGAGGACCCTGACTCTGCAGATCGTTCCACCTGATCAGCCTCTTCACGGACCTATTCGGTTAGGTATAGTGTCGCAGGGCTGATAAGCAATTTGGAAAGCAGGGAACTGACCTTTTAGATATAAGGCAACTAATATAATATCTTCGGTATCATACAACCACTTAGATTTTCTAGCTTTTTTGATAAATTGTTCACGAAAGGTAGAGCATTAGCATTTGAGCAAATATGAATTACAGATGGTTAGTTTTGCATCTGATATCAGGACAAAAGGGTTGGCACTTTATATGACACAATTCCGAAAGAATTAACTTTGTAGATAACACTTTCCTTAAGATACTAAGATTGTAGATAACACGGGTTCTAAATGCTAGAAGTCTAATTAACGAATACAGTAACATTTTCGAAAACAACCCAGAGGTCGTACAGTTTAGGGAAAACAGACATTTTTGTGATCCAAAAGCCAGAAACATTGGTATTCCTAAAGATAAATAAATAAATTAAGCATGAAAAGTAAGTGAACTTGATTATTCATAATGGCTGACATTTTCGAAAATACCCCCAATGCTGTTCATATCCTTTGTTTAAAGATGAGTTATAAGACTTTACATGAACTTGCTTTCCAAAATCGAGATATATTATCAAAAGATATTTACAATCAGAGCAGCTGTCTAAAAGCTAAACCAGTTTTGATTTCTTAGTAGTTTCTTCACTATAGGAAGATACATTTTTATAAAAGAGGTGCTCATAAGACTAGGACCTATAACAAGGCTGAAAGAAAGAGAAAGAGGGTAGTCATATAGATAAGTAGCGAGAGAAAGAGCATTTTGCCCTCGGGTTTCTTGACATTACAGATATCTTACTGATTTCGAGAAATGATTGAGAGACTTCTGCCCCTGTGTGGATGTCTGTCTAGTCACATATTCTTTTCTTCCGAGCAGAGGACCACGACCTCAACTTCGTCGTGAGGAACCTGACAGCTCTGTGGGAAGAGGTCAGCGACATCCGCCAAGAAATAGTTCGTCATTTACACGAAGGACACAAAGAGGATAATCATGATGAGGTCAGTAGGCAATAAATTGCCGCAGAGGACGCTGGGTACCATTAGCAGTGGGCCTTGCAGTGCTTTCTGTCCGCCTGTGTCACACATACTCACACACGCACCAACTCGAACACATTATTTACTTTGACTTTTGTTCATTTGAATAAGCAGAACTCTTTCTCCCTTGCTCTTTGTGTAAGCAGAAATCTCTCTCTCTCTCTCTCTCTCTCTCTCTCTCTCTCTCTCTCTCTCTCTCTCTCTCTCTCTCTCATTAAAAATTATTTGTTCATCTGCTTGATCGTTCGCATCTTCCATATTTTTCAGACTTCAAATCTTTCAGAAGCGATATATGACCACATTACTTTGTATTTATTGTTTCAACTAATTCGAATAGTCCGTTATAACAATTTAATCCACACTTGCTCAAAATAATTCGGACATTGATAGAATTAACAATATTTCATTCCTCTCAACCAAGGTACAATTTTCGGTCGTGATTCTAACGAGAGACAACTCAAAATTCTTATTCATGAAGTTTTAATTGTAAACAGAACGCTGACGAGGCGGAGCAGTTTACCTCCAATTAGCGCTAATTTCTAAAAGATTCTCTGGGTTCCTTTTGATGAGGTAACTCTGTCAGTGAATTGGGTAATTTTACTGTTCTCACCTTTAGGATAATTTCAGTTATAATTTGTCTAACACATCGCAGTTTTAGTTTGTCATTCTTGATAACTATGAGCAACTGAAAGTTGAAAAAAAATGTAGTTTTATCTTTTTGTGGTAATAACTATGACTCAGTTTTACCTGAAAAAAAAAATGTTTTAGTATTCGCTTCATGAGAATTAAGACTGCATAAAAACTATGACTCTAACTTGCACAAACAAAGTAATTACAGTATTTATTTCTATCATGAAAATTGGGATTGTTATTATAATTTGCATGAATACAGAATTTTGGTATTTTCATGATAATTGTGACTGGCTACTGTAAATGACTATTAGTAGCTTGCACAAATAAAGTATTTTAGTATTTCTTCCATGATACTACATCTTGCAGTGTTTTTTACGTGATAATTGTGACTGTTACTGCAAGCAGCTCAAGTAAAGTATTTTTGTATTTTCTTTTTGATAATTATGACTTACAAAGCAATTTTACTGTTTCTATGGCGATAAGTGTCACTAACTATGGAATATCTTAACAGTGACATATCCTAACTATGACATCCCAACACTGACATATATAGATTATGAAATATGCTAACAATGACATATCCTAACTATGACATCCTAACCATGACATTCTAAGAATGACATATAGCCTAACAGGCATATTGTAACAATGACTTACCCGAACTACGGCATATCCTAACTATGACATATTTTAACAATGATATATCCTAACTGAAATATCTTAACAATGACTTATCCTAATTATGAAATATCCTAACAGTGACATAACATAACTATGACATGTCCTAACAATGATAAATATCCTAACTATGGCATATCCTAACTATGATATATCCTAAGAATGACATATCTTAACTATGACATATCCTAACAATGATACATCCTAACCATCAACATATCTTCGCAGTGACATATCCTAACTATGGTATATCTTAACAAAGAAATATACTAAGTATGACATGTCCTAATAATGACATACCCTAACTCAGGCGTATCTTAACAAATGACATGTCCTAACTATCAAATATCCAGACAATGACATAGCCTAACAATGTCATATCCTAACTGTAACATAAAAAAAGGCATATCATAACCATGACATATCTTGATAATGATACATCCTAACCATGGCATATCTTAACAATGACATATCCTAACTATGAAATATCTTAAAAATGACATGTCTTAACTGTAAATAACCTAACAATGACATAACCTAATCATGGCATATCCTACCTATGACATATCTTGACAATGACATATCCTAACTTTAGCATATCCTAACTATAACATATCCTGACTATGACATATCCTAACTATGACGTATCCTAAATATGCCATATCCTGACAATGACATGTCCTAATTATGAAATATCTTAACAATGACATTTCCTAACTATGACATAACTTGACAATGCCATATCCTAACTATGACATATCATCACAATGACATATCTTAAATATATATAGCATATCCTGACAATGAGATATCATAATTATGACACAACTTCACAATGACATCTCTTAACTATGGCATATCCTGACAATTTCATATCCTAACTATGATATATCCTAACAGTGACATATCCTAATCATGGAATATCCAGATAATGACATATCCTAACTATGGCATATCCTAACGAGACAGAAAAGATAAGCTTTTCCTGTTATGATTATTACAACTCCCACTACAACCAGAGTTTCCTTATGAATCCTCCAAAAGATCGATCGCTCATCACAATTTGTTTTACAGGTCATGCGAGAAGTTGAAGGCCTTCACCATGAACACCACGTCCACCACCTTCACCATCCTCACGTTGGACACAACGAGCACCACAGCGACGAACTTTTAATGTGAGATTGCTCTCTCTCTCTCTCTCTCTCTCTCTTTCTCCAGATATACACATATACACACAGATATATATATGTATATATATATATACATATATATATATATATATATATATATATATATATATATATATATATATATATATATCTCCAATGTAGCACGAAGGAACACGTGCTTGGGAATATCGTCAAATTCACGGTGGAAAGGTGAGTGAAAAACTGGGGATTTGGAACAAGTAGTTTCGTTATTTATATTCTACATTTTTAAGCTCGCAATTAAAAATGTAGAATATACTACGGAAGGACTTGTTCCAAGTCCTCAGTTTTTCACTCACCTTTCTACTGTGGGACCATATATATATATATATATATATATATATATATATATATATATATATATATATATGTATATATGTGTGTGTGTGTACTTCTTGTTTGTTTGAATATTTTGCTTTTCTAAATTTTTTAAAATTTCATTAAATTTATGCATAGTCTACTATCTACATCTTTTTAGGCAAATCAAAATATCTTATGGTGTCAACACTACAGCAAGAAGTCCTGCACCTTTTTCGTCTTTGTCCGGACTCTTATTTCTTTTTTTATCTTTTTCTGTAATTCCAGTAATAGGAATAACTGAACAACAATAGACAGGTACCTGACTATTTGTTGCTGAAGTCGGAAATAGATAATCCCTTCCATAGAAATCTGTAGAGCGCGAGTCCTTTTCATGTGGAGCAAAATGAATAAAAATGATTTATAGCAGGATAAAAACTCGAAACCTTCCCATGCAAAGTTTAATTTTTTATCCGGTTTTATAATTTTTCTCCAACATTGTATGATTTTATGGGTACGGAATATGTTTGTAAAATATATATGGATATAGGGACTATTGCATGAAAAAATTTTGTGAAGACATTTTTCCTCTTTCAGTCAGTGATTACAGGTATTGTGGTGCCAGTTTACGCAAATAAATCAGTCAGTCAGCTGACTGGTCTAATGCAGGCCAGTGCAACACTATTGGACCAAAAATGTCATACCACTTCTAAGGTCTACCGTACTTTTCTCTTTAATTTGCTCTTTTTGTGCATGTCAGGCATCGAAAATCTCTTTCCTTTTTTAGGCTCTATTGTCCTACATATCCTTTACAAATTCATCTTCGTAAATCCTAATACCCATATTCCTAACTGTACCCTTTCCTTTGATTCTTTACCTTGTACCTTAAGCATTGCTTTGCTCATTGCTCAATCCTCTACTCTACATTTCACACTTTAAAATTTCCACATCTTCATCAACTATCAAAATCAGGTCGTCTGCAGACATCAGCAATTCCTTTAATTCATCTGCATCTTCCTCAGCTGTTAACACCAGATCATCTACAAAGGGCAGCAATTCCTTGAACATTTCTACGTCCTATTCAGCTGTTAACACCAGATCACCTACTTTCTACATCCTTTTTAGCTGTTAAAACCAAATCATTTACAGAGGGCACCAATTCCTTGAACATTTATACGTCCTATTCAGCTGTTAACAATTGATCATCTTCACAGGGCAGCAATTCTTTGAACATTTCTACATCTTATTCAGCTGTTGATACCAGTTCATCTACAGGCCTCAGCTGTTAACACTGGGTCATCTACACATAGCAGCAATTCAGTAAACATTTCTGGAACTTCTCCAGCTGTTAACTCTAGGTCATCTATATACAGCAGCAATTACCTAAACATTTCTGCATCTTCTTCAGAGGTTAACATTAGTTCATCTGCAGACCTCAGCTGTTAATACTCGGTTAAATATTTCTGCATCTTTCACGGCTGTAAACACCAAGTCAAGTACAGACAGCAGCTCCCAGGGGTCTATCCTTCTCTGCACCATTTCACACAAAGGCAAACATCCTTCTCTGAACTCCTGTGCAGCTTCTACACATAACGGAAAATGAATAAGAAATTTATCCTGATAACAACACAGAAATCCATTTCTTACAGGCACCTGGAAGGGGTCCATGGACATATTGATGACCACACCGCAGGGCAGCCCGTTCACGGACACCTTCACGGACCCGGTCCTTCTCATGATCATCTGCATGGACCACCAAAGGCAAGGGGTCATGATGATGATGATGACGACAGTCATGAAGGTGATGATGACGATCATGATGATCATGATCATGATGCTCATGAACATGATGATCATGATCATGATGAGGTAAGCATTGTATCTCAGTCTTTCCTCTCATCTCCCACTTAGAAATATTGTCAGTGATATAAAGTGTTAGTTTAAAGAAAATGAGAAATGATAATTAAATGAATGCCGATGGGAAAATCAAGAAATTAACAAGAAGATAAGGTACGGAATAAACAGTTAGTGAACTCGCAGTAGAAAAGTTTCTGGCTATTTGCTCTTAAAACCATAAACACACAGACACGCATGCACACACACACACACACACACACACACACATACAATACATTACAAGACACGTTAAAGGGCACAACTTTGGTTAGCATTTCGTTATTGTTGTTGGTCTTTTGCCACCTCCTTTTATTTTCCTGTAATGGAAAAGTCATTCACATATCGGATATTAGTGCACATTAATTCTTCGCCTTTTCTTCTTCTTTTTTGTAGCACACAGGCCACCGGGCCCTCCACCCCAACCCTGACGAGCATGATGCTCACGGCCTTCACTCGCACGAAGACGAACACGAGTATGGCCACGAGCACGACCATGGCCACGCTTCTGATGACGTCGACCACCACGGTCACCACGACCACGACGAACACAGCCAGGGTGGTCACGGAGGCCCTCCGAGTCGACCAGGAGCTCCCGGTGCTCCTGGTGCCCCAGGGATGGTGCGACCGGGCTTGTCGCCTCTTCCAGGCAGCCTCAGGTCTGGCAGACATCCCACTGACACCTGGATGCACGCGTCGTGCGCTCTGAAGCCCAATAAAGATGTGCCCACTTCCAACGTCCATGGAGCAGTCATCATCTCTCAAAGGGTAAGATGATGAGTTGAAGCCATTTTGAACACTGAATATCCTCCCAGGTAAATGGTGTCATTGGAGAAGTTTTGTTTTGACTTCAGGAGTTATCAGGTCATTACTCTATCCAAAAATGAGTGTTGCATGAATGAATTAGGTGACTAGAACAGGTAGCAACAATATATAAGTGAACTATAGCCCAGTGAATGAATGAATGAATAAAACGTCATCAAGATGAATGGATGAAATACTTTTTATTTTTAAATGCTAAGGGCGCATTGGCGGACAATTTAATGTTCTCATCTAGACCGTATTGTACAGGAAAAGGGGTGAAGGGAATTTGGGTGGGAGGAGATCATAGTAGGACCTTGTCGCTTCTCAGAGGATGGAAAGAGTTTCAGGCTGGGAAGTACAGGACAGCTAGTAGTCACCAAGTCGTGCAACCTTAAATATTTTACTAATTTCAACAAAATAAATTCGGTTAGAGATAACCTGATGGGTGTTACACTGCTACCCTTGAGTGTGCACTCTCTCTTTCAACTTGAGAGAGCGAGAGCTGAAATAGCACCTCCAAAAGAGACACATGGAACGAAGAGAAACTAGGAGTGGTGTCCTTAACAAGATAATGTCAAAATAAAGCTTTATTCACTGGGATTAAAAGCGAATTCATGAAATATAGAAAACAACATCGTAGTGTTTAGAAGAAGCTTTGGCTATATAAGCCATGTGATTTCACCAAAATCCTTGTAACCTACCCTCTCAAAATGAGCTAATGTTTTCACAATGAATCACAGACAGAGGGAATCGATGAAGGGATAAGGAATTTACGTCAGGGGAATGACACTCATTAAAGTAAATGAAGGTTTCTTAATAATATATAGTAAAGAATTCCATGATTATCAAAACTTCTTCACTTCCTTTGCAGAAAGACGGAAAAGGTCCAGTTTACTTCGACATTCACCTCTCTGGCATTGATGTCGCGAGTGTAAGTTTTACGATAACAACGGAATCAATAGGAAATGTTAGCTACTCTCCATGTGGAAATGTATACAGTGAATTAATTTTCTAAGCATCAAATGTCTGCCCTCATAAGTACAGCAAGGCAGCTAGTCTGAGCGAGGACAGTGACAATCACAAGTTATTAAATTTTTGAAAAATATTCTGCAAAACTAAACTGGTTAAAGCTATGTAATTTTAAAATAAATGAATATTACTTGTTATTTCCTAATCGAACAAAACTGAAGAATAAATACCACAATATTTTTTCCGACAGAAATATATCGAAACCCATATACAGGAATAACGAAAATCTACTTAACTCTCAACAGCAACATTCATTTTCAAGCATTCAGTAGATTAGAGATTGAGAAAGATAAAAAAAAAAATTCAGTTATCATAATAGAATTATTAATCAGCAAAGTAAAGACAAAGAATTAGAATATTAACAGTACTAAACTTTCGGAGGTTGGAGCCCTTTATCAAACATTTCTTCTCGTCTACAGACCGGAAGACTCCACGGTTTCCATGTCCACGAACGCCCAGTGACTGACGAGAGCTGTGGCTCAACTGGAGGGCATTTCAATCCAACAGGTGTGACCCACGGAGCGCCAGGGGACGATGTTAGGTCAGTTTCCCTTGAGGGAAGGTCACGACCCTTTAATTTTCTTTTACTTTCCCATTCCCTGCGTGTAACAAATGACATTAATCTTTCTTTTGTTTCAGGTTTATTGTTCATGTTAGTCAAATTATTGCATGAATTTTAAGAGAATTACATGTATACAGACATATATACATGTATACACGTATATATATCTATAATAAGCGCTTTCGTCTTTACTAAGACATTGTCAAGGAACTAATGAAATACAATTAGAGAGAAAGTTCTCAGGTACACAACAAGATCAAGAATACCAGATGGTTAATTGTCAAAAGGGTAAAAATTGAAGAGATAATCCAGGATTATCTGATATCAGACGGTCACAAATCTAAACATAGATTTAACCCTAACCGAAACTACAAAGTATCTGCACAGTCCAAAACAAGTAAAAACTGAATATATTAATTTTGTTGCTTATATTTATTTACAACTATTTTCATTGTGAAGAGATCAAGTTTAAATAAAACAAGAGTCAAATTTAGAACATTTCCATTATGTGACTTGATGAAACAAGATTCAATGATATTCCTTTTACCTCTGTCATTACATGGGAATAACTGGAGTCAAGCAAGAGCCTTAATCCCATTACTGACACAGTTAAAAGAAATATCATTGAATCTTGTTTCATCAAGTCAAATAATGGAAATGTCCTAAATTTAAGTCTTGGTTTATTTAAACTTGATACCTTCATAATGAAAAAAGTTGTAGATAAACATAAGCACCAAAATTAATATATTCAGTTTCTACATGTTTTGGACTATATATAGATACGTTGTAGTTTCTGTTAGGGTTAAATTTATGTTTAGGTTTGTGACTGTGTGATATCCGATAATCCTGGGTTATCTCTTCGATTTTTACCCTTTTGACAATTAACCATCTGGTATTCTTGATCTTTTTGTTTACCTGATAACATTCTTTCCAACTGTATTTCATTCCTTCCTTGACAATGTCTTAGTAAAGACGAAAGCGCTTGGATTTCTGCCTATCATTTTCATGTGGTATTCGCTTATATATACACACACACACACACACACACACACACACACACACACACATATATATATATATATATATATATATATATATATATATATATATATATATATATATACACTGGCTGGCCAACCCAGCGCTACCCGGAAAACTGGATGACAACTGATAAACTCTCTCTCTCTCTCTCTCTCTCTCCATTCTTCTCCTAACACCTCTCATGCTTCCTCGTTGGACGAGAGGTTTACGTGCTCGCCTACCGATTCGGTAGTTCCGATTTCGATTCCCCGTTCTGCCAACGGGAATCAGAGGAATTTGTTTCTGGTGATTACAAATTCATTTCTCGATTTAATGTGGCTCGGATCCCACAATAAGCTGTAGGTCCCTTTGCTAGGTAACCAATTGGTTCCTAGCCACGTAAAAATATCTAATCCTTCGGGGCAGCCCTAGCAGAGCTGTTAATCAGCTGAGTGGTATGGTTAACTAAGATATACTTTTTAACCTCTCTGTCTCAATTCCTCTCCCTCTCTCACTCTCTCTCTCCCACTCTCTCCTTCTCCTGTTAAGATATTTCCTTCAATTACATTGCCCAGTATTTTTGACACTTTTTGTTTCACCCTTTCCTATAGGGACTGAACTTGGACTTAAAGGGTATCAGGAGCGTCACAATTCACGAAAGCAACCTCAAAAACTATGGATTAGACAGTAATATCTGTCATTTTTGACATTTAATTTTTCACCCATTTTCACCACTCCTTCCTATTGGGGCTGAACTCAGACTTAAAGGGCATAGGGAGTGTCACTATTCATCTCAGAGACCTTAACTATGAATTAGATGCTATACTGCGTTTACTTTTCTAAGATCGCTTGGGTGGGGCCAGGTAGAAAAGGCAGAGTTGTCATATCTACGGGTATGTAAGTCCCATTAAATGCTTCCCGCAGATATAATCCTTCTTAGAAGGATTCGCTTTAGACCTTGGAAGTCGAGGGAAAGGGTATGCTTATTCCCTGTTAACTTTTTTTTTTTCTAATTCCCGATTCTATTTAGCTATTCCTTCGTTCTCTTTCTATAATTATAGATACGCTGAATGGCATGTTGTCTCTGGTGTTTGGACTTGTGACAAATTCATAAGTCAATCGATCTATTATGCCCTTAGAAATATTTTCATCAAAATCATCCAAGTCAGTCACAGACTCACTTTCCCTTTTCTTTTTTGAAACACTGGAGATTCCACTATATTTCCCGCCTCTCTTGCTTCCTTGTTAAGTCTACGAATAGTCATTTCTGGCACTTTTGTTGCTTCAGATGTTCTCTGGATAGCCTTCGAAACATCAGTTACAGGACCTTCATGATGTTTTTATAAAACGAATTATTTCACGAAATTATAGACTATTTCCTTGGCCTCAGGTGGTGAGTGAAGACGTTTACGGGGGACACTTGGTCCATACTTTTCACAGTGGGTGATGGAGAGCGAGTATCCTTTAATGATATTGACCATGATCTTTTAAATCCTCTTAGAAATCATAGGTCCCCTAAACTCAGATCTGGCATCGCCGAGGAAAAAATATGCCATATCTTCATTTTCATTAATGAACCCGAGGTTTTAACGAAGAATATACGAAATAAGATATATTCAAAATATCTGATGCAAACAAAGAACCACTTTTCAAGAAATGAAAACTATTTCAATAGACTCCATGGAGCTAATATGATTACCATAACATGAAAATTGGCAACGTATGATATTTGTACAAGCCACACCACAGCGATCTTAGAAAAGTAAACGCACTATAATATCTATCATTTTTTACATTTTATTTTTCACACCTCTTATCCAGTCTTCCTACTAGGGCTGAACCAAGTTTGGTTGTAATTACTCCATGCATTTCAGTTATGCTGGAACATAAACACAGACACACATACATATATAAACATAAATTTTATATATATATATATATACATACATACACACAGACATTATATATATATATATATATATATATATATATATATATATATATATATATATATTCGTCTTGCCATATCCTTTAGTAACAGGGAGTTTCAATTATATGAGCTAAGGACGTTTTGTATTCGGCCCAAATATGTCACTAACACCCAAACATGGAACCAGTGGTTATTCAGCAACGGGACCAACGGCTTTATACGTGACTTCCGAACCACGCCAAGAGTGAACTTCTATCACCAGAAATACACATCTCTGACCCCTCAATGGAATGCCCGAGAGTCGAACTCGCGGCCACCGAGGTGGCAGGCAAAGACCATACCAACCACGCCACTGAGGCGCTTCCCAAACAAGAGAAAAAAAACGTTCTGCCTTGGAGTGGTTGGTAGTGGTGTGTGCTTGTAACTCCTACGCATCTTGAAGGCTGAAATTTATCCTCTTATCTAAATGTCAGTTAAATTACTCAAATATGAAGAGTGATTTCAAATGGAACCTATATCTGTGAGGCAAATAAACGTCGACGCGTTGTTCATCCTTAGGAAGATGCACTCGTGCTTCATGATGAGCGCACTGACATAAGTCTAGTCTAGTTCAGAAACATACACACACGCGCGCTTGCTTGCACGAGCGGGCGCGCCCAGATATATATGTTTGAATATGAGTATGTATGTACTTATACAAACACAGACATAAATTCAGAATTATCCTTTTTAACATCTATTTTTAAATAACCACATGACCTCTTAACTACTCGATTTCCTGGCATTGTCTTTTTTTCTTTACGCTTTTCCCTACAAGCCTATATCCGTGATGGTGGTGTTCAAACATGCACGTCAGAGGTGCCATCCAGTAGGGATGCTTAAGCACCATGTTACGGAGACATATATAAGACGATTACAGCTCATGTGAACTTTTAAATGTTATATCTATCGAAATCAGGTTTATTTCCCTTCAAATGACTAGACCATCCTGCACAGTTTGTATCATAGGCTTTAAATGGTTGACGTTTTTAGGTCTAAAAATCTGTATATAGAATTTTGTGGTCGTTTTGATATGTTTTTATAATAGCCGTAATTACCCACTAGCTTCTTGGCTTCCTCATACTTCTTTCGGACGCTTATCACTACAACATGACATGAACTAGACATATGCTTCTGTTCGAATCCTGCCATGGAAGATGGAAGCTTCTTTAGTTCTATGCCACTCTTTACGCACACACAGACACAAACACACAAACACACATATATGTAGACTTATAATAATATACTTATTAAAATTTATACTTTATGAGTGTCTTGTTGATCCCATTATTCATAATATTCGATTAAAAATAGGCATGTGGGTGATCTCGGCAACGTTGAAGTGAACGAAAACGGGGAGCTCCGTGGTTACGTCATCCATGACGACAAGGTTGCCTTCGATGGAACCAACAGCATAATTGGAAAGGCTCTCGTTGTAAGTTTTCTTAACTTGTTCAATTTTCCAGTAGGTTAACCCAGCAACTATATGAACATCCGTCTATATTTTATAGATTCAATTCCTTATTCCTTGATAAGAGCACACCCATAAATGTTTTTCAGTTTTATGTGATAAATTGGTTTGCCATTTGTGTGTAAAACAAAATGGTTTACCACATTTTAATCTGATTTTTTGAACTCTGATGAAACTCGTATGGTTGATTGCAAACTGCAAGTCTTAGCGTAGTCTCTTCAGCAAAATTTTCCTCACACGAAAGTACATTGCCAAGATGTGCTCTACTCATTCATAGTGAAGAAAAGCACTCAGATTACATTAATTCATTCCCTCCAGGTCCACGCAGGAGTTGATGATCTTGGTTTAGGAGGGGATGCCGGCAGCCTCGCAACAGGGAACGCAGGAGGAAGGTTGGCCTGCTGTACCATTCACATGGGTGGACACCTTCGGCAAGAAGACCTCGTCACCTTCAGAATGAAGGGCTAGACTTCTCCCCTCCGTCGAACCCAACCCCCAGAGTAAAAGGTCTCTGTTAATACGAGAGAATTTCACTTAGAAAATCAAGGATTCCATGCACTTAAAACACCATTTTTTTTCGGAGACTGGAGTTGTTCCGTTGTGCCTTGGAATTTCAGGAAATAAATTTGGTTTTATTTCTTAAACTAAAAGAAATGACATACCTGTATGTTGTAAGTCTTAACTGATCTGTAAATTCTAAATCTTGTGAAACGAAGAACAAAAATGGACCAATAAATCATCATATGCTCAGTCGACGAGGCATCAACAGGGAATCTGAGGTTTTGTTTATTTTGGAATAAAGTATAGAAAGGATAAAAAAAGAAAAAATGAAATATCTTGGGCGTAAAAGGATTGTTACAGTTGGCAGGATTCTTTGTATCTGTGTGCAAACATTAAAAATCGTAAGTTCATTTATTCTCAAACTTTCAAATTCTGTGCTGGTGTTCGTCTGTTCATCTGAAATGTCCTTCATATAAGTGTTCATTGTTAGAGATTTTCATACAATGTGCATTTTTTACTAAAGAGTCATGATTGTACTTCCTGTGAAATTAAACGACTCAAAAAATTATTTTGCTTTTAATTACAGTAAAAGCATCACGCCATTTAAAGGCGATAACCATACTTCTCATGTTTTTTTTTGGTGTGACTGGGGGTTGGGGGTGTGGGGGGGGTGGGCAACAAAGGATGCCCACCAAAAACTTTTAGGTATTGGAACTTACTTCATTAGCTTCCGGAACGATTCAATCTCTTACTTTCCACGCACAAATGGTCCAAAGAGCAAACGTAAGTCAAATCAGACCAATATGATTTTTTATGAAATTCAATCCCACGAGATAAATTTGCTTTGACGGAAAAGGTCAGTGGCTGGGCCTTGCGCACCCCTGAATATTCTTTGTTGAGCTTAAACAAATTTATTACCCTATAATAACGAATTCTTGCATTAAATGGAATAGCAACTAGATTTTCTCTTGGGTTCATGCAGCGTAGTTAAGGGGACTGTGTACTTTGCATTTAATATCTGTCATTTACGTAAGGATATACTTATGTGTATATATATATATTATATATATATATATAATATATATATATACATATGTATATATATGTATATAAAAGGTGTTTCGAAATTAGAGGCCCCCTCTGCAGCATAAAGTAAAATTGATATGGACAAAAACAAAAGTAATTGAGAACAGGTATTTATTTAAGTTTCTCTCTGAATATCTAATAGTTTGTGTGGCCTCCATTTCCCTGAGCACTTTGGTCACCTCTCTTTGCAAGTCTTTGAGGCTTGGTATACCATCATAGTTCAATGTGCGCACTTCAACACGATCCTTTAAGATACTATCAATGTTTTCACACACATTAAGGTCAGGGGAGCTACCTGGAAATTCACTTGACGAGAAAAAATCGATACCACTGTTTCGAAGCAGCTCCTGTGTCTGAAGAGCCTTGAAACAGGGTGCCTTATCATGCAAAAATGTGACTTCTTCAACAGATCTTTGAGGAAAGGAAATACTCCACCAGTAAGCACAGTTTCTCTGAAGTATTTGCCATTCCATGATTGTCCTTTTCCTTTGATGATCCACACTAACCGTTTGGCTGAGGAACAGAGAAAAATTGCCAAACATTCAGGAAATTTCACAACTTGGCGATAGTGCATGTCATCGCTGATATCATCCAACTTTGCAGCCCAAATGATGTTGTTTTTATGATTTGGCTTCCTGACTGTTTAAATAAAGAATTTATCTGATGTGGCAACATGGAGAAAGTCAGCATCAACCCAATCTTTAAGAAATGAACTACAAAACCATGCACAGTCTTCACTCTGTTGCTGAGTGATGTTGGGCTTGCTGATAACGAAATGGCTTGATACCAGATTTTTTCAACTCACGATATACAGCACTATAACTCCTCTTCTTTCCCCCTTTTGTTTCTAGTTCAAGTGCCAATTTACGTAAAGACTTTCTTGGTCTACCCACTGCATCAGTTATGATGTCTTTTGACTCCTGAGAAAGGACTTCAGGCCTTCCAAAATTCTCACTTTCTGCAATGAGAGTCACATGGATTTTTGTTCCAGTTTATTTTAACAATGGATTCATCTCTTTTAATGTATTTAGCTATCCAGGAACATGAAATGAAGGATGCACCAGCATCCCTGGCCTCTCTAAAGGTTATAGCCCAGATTTGGTCAATCCATCTGATTTCCTCCGAGTTGTTAGCCATGGCTGTATCTAACTCCGTCACTCAGTATGTAAAATGAAAAATAGCTTAATAGAAACTTAAGATAATGTACTTGGAGATAGGCTATAGCAGAAAACTTCATAACTTTCCATTTGTTCTGTGGAGGGGGGCCTCTAATTTCGAAACACCGGTATATATATATATATATATATATATATATATATATATATATATATATATATATATATATATATATATTTGTGTGTGTATGTATATATATTCATCAAAATTTGGAAAGCCAAAGAAGATCACAATCATACACTTCTTTTTCGTGAGAGCTCATCAGTGAGGAGATGACTGAATTCTAAAAATAACGGTGAGCCTTATATACGGGCAATGGTCAGCGCATTCGCTGTCTGATTACGTGTTAACAAAGTGCCTAACTGAATTTTGCGAATGTCGTTCAGTGTTGGGTATTACACATTCCCATAAAGGGAGATTACATCAGAAGGAAAATGTAATGTTCTTATCCCACTTAGTAGTATGTAGCAGCAAGAAATAGTTGTAATCTTTCATTGCTTGGTATACTGAGTGGCCTTTAACGCAGAAATGAATGCATTAGACGAAAAAACAAACAAAAGCAAACGCAAAAAAGTACCATCCATGTTTTTCGATTATCCTTACGTAATGTTATCCATGTTAATGAGAAGTAATACAACTCTAGACTAAGAGATGGATATACGATTAAAGTTATAAAAAAAAAATTACATGCCTAGCCAGAACTGCGAGTCTTTGAAGCAATCCCAGTACTCTAAAAGTTATATATATATATATATATATATATATATATATATATATATATATATATATATATATATATATATATATATATATATATATATATATATATATATATATATCTTTTAGAGTACTGGGATTGCTTCATGCTAGCATGTAAATATTTTTTTTTATAACTAATATATATATATATATATATATATATATATATATATATATATATATATATATATATATATATATAGTACCACACGAGCAGAGGTGACATCTAACACCAAAGAAATTCCCAACCAAAAGACTAAAGGAAAACAAATAATGCAAGGGACTCTAATTTACTACAGAAGGAGGCAGTTATTATTTAACCTTCTCATTATAGGTGATGATGTTTCAGTTTCAAGAGGAAGCCACTAATTAACCAGCAGACGATTTCTGAATATACGAGACAAACACGGAAATGGCAGAGAGAGAGAGAGAGAGAGAGAGAGAGAGAGAGAGAGAGAGAGCTCTTTTTATGCATTCACTGACAAGACCACGACCTGCCAATCAAATAGTCATCAGCCCTAAATTCTTTCGACGTATTTTAATACAACTCATCAACTTAATATTCGTGCAACAGATATGCATCGGCAAATAAAAGAGGAACAGCAAAGCAGCTGCCAGAGCTTGTAAAAAGATTTGATACCTTTGAATGTCTTGAAGGTTTAAACCTTCCTAACATTCCTAAAAAAAATGAAGGGATATAAAAAAAAAACGAACACGAACCGCTTTATAATGAAACTAGCCCTTACCTTTCCTCCTTCCTTGTAGCAAGCTAAAAGTCATCTAACTACCATATGCAAGATTTACTGCCTTGGGTCAACGGACACATTGTGACGTCACGGAATTTTCCTGGAAAATAGCTGCCCGTTTGGGAATCGAACCTGAGACCTATTTGCTTGGGGCGAACGGCCTACCTAACGAACGTTCTAATCACTGGACCTTCCCCCCAACCCAGACTTCTACCCATAGATGCATGAAAATTATACAATATTGGACAGAGAAGGCATAACATTGGCTAAATAGCGGAAGTGTGAAATAAATTTAGTTTTTCATATCTCATTAGAAAACAAACACTCCTCTTATCAAGAATGAAAGCACTGATTTGCATTCATTGTTTCTCACGCAAGTAGATAAACATTGAGGAAAACTGTGAACTATAGTTACTCTGATTGAAATAGGATTTCTCCTTTCAAAGCTAAGATATTCAAAGTTTCCGTCTCGACTCGCAAATTTATGTTTTTCGATTTTGTACGCATCACGGGTCAGGTGATTGTGGCCATAATACATACACAACACACACACACACACACACACACACACACACACACACACATATATATATATATATATATATACATATATATATATATATATATATATATATATATATATATATATATATCGAACTACAAATGTCCTTTAATATCTAATTCGCTCTACCTCAGAATTAATATATTTTCATATATGTTTTCATATATGTTTAACCTCGGTTAAACATATATGAAAATATATTAATTCCGAGGTAGAGCGAATTAGATATTAAAGGAAATTTGTAGTTCGATATATGTATATGAATCACGGTAATGTGATAGACTTATACATAATATATATATATATATATTATATTATATTTATACAAGCACACACACACACACACACACAACACGACATATTATATATAGTATATATAGATATATAATATATATATA
>NC_061100.1:145559291-145591791 GCF_015104395.2 Macrobrachium nipponense
ACTTCTCGTGAGAATAAGTTTTCAATTAAAAAGGAAGTTTCTGATTATGTATTGTTAATAATTATATTAAAGTTGCCTTTGATGTGTATTCCTTGACCTCGTAATTTTGAGACAAGTTACAGTGCTGTGTTCAAGTTTATTATTATTGAAATATGACCTTGATAAAAAAATTATAGAAACGAACATCAGAGATCATAATACAATGCCTATGTCACAACCTGGGGTTGGTTGATGATATGGTCGCCACTCGTCTGAATTAAGGCAGGCAAATGAGCCAAGCATTTTTAAATAAAAACAGTCTCCGTGCGGGGATAGTGCCATCATTGTAGGCATTACTTAAGGTTCTTTGCAGCGTGCTTCGGCCCCTAGCTGCAACCCTTTTCGTTCCTTTTACTGGACCTCCTTTCATATTCTCTCTCGTCCATCTTGCTACCCACCCTCCCCTAACAATTGATTCATAGTGCAACTGCTCTGAGGTTTTCTTCCTGTTACACCTTTCAAACCTTTTACTGTCAGTTTCCATTTAAGCGCCGAATGACTTCATTGGCGCCAGTGCATGGCCTTTGGCCTAAATTCTGCTCTATTCAAGCAATAAAAAAAAAAAAACAGCGAGTGGAACATAGTTCAAAGAACGATTTAACATAATTTCAGCCCGAAGACGGTAAAACGCGACAAAATATTTAAAATACTATTATTGGTTTACTGGGGATATTTTGGTGAGACATAAACCCACGATCTTATTATACTATCTTAATATTAGACGGAGAGTTAAGAACACAAATATGTTCATATTCATGTCGAAGTAAACACAACAGGTACAAAAAGGCTGAAGTCAGTTCGGAATTCGAATTGCATATATATATATATATATATATATATATATATATATATATATATATATATATGTATATATATATAGTATATATATATATATATATATATATATATATATATATATATATATATATATATATATATATATGATGTATCACGGTGAGTACCAGCGACAAAAATGTACCACCTAAAAGCTGAAACATTTTGTAAAAAGGACGAAAGCTCCACCTCCTTAGAGCAAAGTAGGGAAATGCCTCTGCATTTAATTTTGAGACACGTTGTGGTGTCTTCTTCATTTTCCTGTTTATTATTATTGTTATAAGAATGATTGTTATTATTGTTGTTGCTGTTGTTGTGGTATCAGTCCGTGTCTGGGTGTTTATAAAGGGGTCGACATCCACATGTAAGCATTATTGTTGGCGCCTCTGCTTTCGTAATCTTCAACGTATAATTAAAACCCGCCCCGCCGATGGTATTCCTGATATCCGACGGAGGTAAACGAAAGAAAATTTGCGCCAAGAAAGGTCACGAAATCGTGATCCTATCTGGCGGTATAATTTAGCCGCCATATTTGGAAGTGACGTCAAAATATAAATGCATCCTATCCCTTTCCCTTTCGTTATATAAACTCTGCGCACCACTGGCTAATATCGAGTACAATAGGCGTCGCTTATTTACTGATGAAGTTTCTCGTTAGGAGTTAAATATTTCCATGGCGGGGTTCATTAGAGATTCAGAGGGAGAAAAAACAAAAATAAAGTGAGGTCGTGACAAGTCTTGAGTAATTAAAGTAAGGCCGATTACAGGCAGTTACAGGCCGATTATGGAATTAAGAGAGAGAGAGAGAGAGAGAGAGAGAGAGAGAGAGAAGAGAGAGAGAGAGAGAGAATGAATCCCTTTGCTTTATAACACTTTGTGTTCGAAATAGTGACTGATGAACTTCATTCTCTTGCAGATGAAAAGCTACCAAGGATTCCCGGATAACCATGGAAGCGCTGATCAATCTGATGATTACTTATGACATGATTGGAATTTTTCACTCTTGGACGACGTAGTTCAGCGAGGAAAAATGGTGTGGAATTTGGTGTTTAGGAGGACATGGTACGATTTGCATATAGTACATTGTGACCAAGTGATTACATTAAGCAGAAGAGAGCATACAAAGTTGTGACAGTTTTCCTCTGTTTATTTGAGTGCGTTCACTGCGAGAGAATCGGCGCCATGGCGTGGGATAGCCCACAGCGCCTTCAGGACTCTGTGGCCGCGTTCCTTGCAAAGAGTATCACTAGATTCACAGAAGATCGCATACGAGGGGCGATAGCACTCGTGCCTCCAGAATTGTTGATTGCCAGAGCAACCGCTGGTCTCATAAGACATCGCTGTTTGGAGGAGGAGTCTATATTTGCCGAAGATGATGATGACGAGAAAGAGACCACCACTCATTTAATAACTTACGAAGATGACTTAGATGATATGGATCTAGCGCTACTTGTGGTCAAGGTGGGCAGCTGAGTATATACGCTTTTGAATTATGTTCGGAATACATGACGATACACATGAACTGAAAAATGTTTGGGAGTTACTGATCACAATTAATTATCACAGTGTTGTAAATAAAGTTTGAACATGTGTTAACATCTTTTATTAGATTTATCTTAAAAGTGCGTTTGTCATTCAGGCTGCACAACTAATTTCTGCAAACGCTTTATTCCTTTGTCCTTATAAGTTAAGATTCTAGGCACTTCCTTTTGTTAGAGGGGTGACTTTGCTATCCTTGGTAAAGTATAGGATTTAGTTGTTCTTTAAAAGTTCGTCACTGCTACTCTATGAAGAGTTATGGTTTAAGTTAAAATGACATTTATCGGTCACAGTTAATAATTTGTTTTCCTTTTTTCGCAGGAAGCCCTAGATCAAGTAAAAGACTGGCTATCCAAGATCCCACAGAATCCAGGGGGTCCGAGACAGTCACTGGAAAGGGCTTTCGATGTATACTCTGACGTCCATCCAAAGTATGATAAGGATTTTGGAAAGCATCTGACCGGAATTCTGATGAAGTTTACGGTTCTTGAAAGTGTTTTCATTGACCGTGACTACGGTGACAAAGACAAACAGTGTGTTATACCGTTTGCTTGGGAAGGCTGGGTTACGAAGCTTGTGCACGTACTGGGGCCCTTTGAATCTTTGCTTGAACTAAAGGTATATGGTGGCATGTACCCCAGCATTCTAGAGGCCATCTTACAAGAGGCACCAAACCTTAAAAGTCTTTTCATCTCACATATCAATATCACAGATGAAATCTTGATAATAGCCAGCAAGTCATGTCCGATGCTGGAGAAGTTTTATTTACTCCACAACTTCCCATGGCAGGTCATTTCCATGAAAGCTTTTTGTAAGACATTTTTTAAGGGCAGGAGTTTAAGCAAGCTCTCTGATCATGTTTTGCTAGGTGAGGATAAGACTGTTTATAAATCTTTCACTACCCTAAAGGAAGTTGAAGTTGCTTATGGGCGTATTGAGGTAGCAAAGAACTTTCATAAGTTGCTTCTCGCTTATTATCCTGAACTAACCTCTTACACATGTGAGTGGAAAACAAACGTCTTTGATGATCAGTATTCAAATCATGGCCGTGATATTTTAATGCCTATAACTAGAAATGGGAAAGTGCTCTCTCTAACCAAAATATTCTTTGAGTGTGGTGTGGTATATACAATGGGACTTGAACGACTGCATAAGTTTGCCTGGTGCTGCCCTGATGTCAGGTCCCTCGTGCTAGATCTTACCAATATGGGAACTGCCAAAATTTGTAAATCTGCAGGCAGACAGATGCTAGAGCTAATTCTTGAGTGGCCCAAATTAGAGGAATTGCATTTGAATCTACACTGTGATGATGAATTCAACATGAGCTTCCTGATGCCCATAATGTCAACTAAAGGCCAAGCACTGAAATCCCTAATCCTGGAAGCCCCAACAGTTTCTCAGTGTTTGAACTCGAGCATAATTATTTGGTTCCTTCAGCAGTGCCCAAATCTTGTTCGCCTAAAGATGCATGTATGGCAGCGCTCCGTGTTAAACGTTCCAAACAATGGGGAAGGCCTCATCTTCCCAGTCTGTCAAAACCTCAAGGAAATAAGCTTCCATGAAGATGGACCTGGTGATAGCGATACCCCGGCAGCTGAGCCTGGACATAGGCAACGTTGGTGTGCTGTTCTAGAAGCACTACTCAAATCTGCTCAAAACCTGCAGATCCTCAGTATTAGTATGTGCCACGGGCTATCTTCGCTTCTTAAGAATAGTGTGTGCAATGTAGAAATCTTTCATCTACATGTGAAGTCGTGTTACGAAAGGAATCCCTCAGTTGAAAAGATCCAAGGTCTAGTGAATTCTTTGCCAAATCTTCAGTGGCTTTATTTGGAAGAATTGCGTGGCAGCACTTACTGGAGGATATGGCGTCATTATAGACACACAGGACTGAACATCCGTTGGGGAAATCTCTATGGGTGGCCCAGGACTTAATATGCTCAATGTAAACACTGAAGTACTGCAAATGTTTATTGTCGTAAACCCTTGTCTTAACGTTGGATTTCAAAATGGTATTACAGGATGACAGAGTCAGTATTAGTCAGTACGTATTGTCTTAAGCTATTACAGAATTGTTCCCAGATGTTCCATAGGATATAGAAGCATTATTTCGTATAATCTGACAACTGTTTTTTTTTATTATAATCATAGATAAATTTTTGTTGCTTAAAAACAATTAGTGAACTGTAACTGCAGTTGGATGATTGCAGCAGAATCAGGGAACCTAAAGTAATAGAATTATTTGCCGTGTGTTAATCCCATAAAAAATGTTGATGATCGGCCTTCCTGGCTTTTATAAACTGATGCTTCTTTTTTTTATGGGGATGTGATATTGACAAATTAAAGTTCATATATTTTTTCCATACTTCGTACGGTATTATTACTACCTAGGTGATGTGAAGAAATGGACGTTGGTTTCACTGAAGTGATAAAAACTAGTGTCACAATACGTCGCTAGAACAAATTTGTTTTCAAGCAGTAATTAACTCCGGGAGAAATTCTGAAATTATATGATATCTGTGGTGAAAGGATTCCACCCCTGATTATGTATGAGAATATCATAGCTCGACACTGTAAATTAAATGTCTAAAAGGCAGAAACTGAATGAAAAACACACCTCTTCGGGAGATTCACAAGAAACCTCTGTCTATTTATTTGGTTTTTAAACACAACATCGACAAACCACGGAAGAACGTAAACATTATCTACAGCGTATCCGGAATGTGAGATAAAGAGAAGAGTAGCATTAAAGGACGAACTTCATGGTAAAGAGAAACCCGAAGACTAGTTACTAAAGGCATTACCTTAAACTGTTATGATTATAAATAAATTCTAGAGTAAGTGAGACAATGGATTAACCAATCCCTGTACCCAATCCCGACAGACTCAGCAATTTCTTATAATATGAATATGCTCTGGTATTTGAAGAGCTGCTACAGGTTATTGTTTTAAGTACTTGTATGATGAACTGTCTGACACTCCTCTTTCTACATATGAGCAGGATGTGAGGTCATTTGGAGTTGCCTGTTGTAATTTATGATAGGGAAAGAGTGATCGAGCTCTTGTACAGTGGTTAGGTTGTCTGGTTAAGCGAAGTGACCCGACGTAGAGAAACGGCTCTCTTGACGTGGGGAAATAAGAAAGGGCTTTCTACAAAATTCTGCCTCATGAAGAGCTAATTGAGCTGAATGATAAATCAAACTCTACGACGTTGCAGACAAGAAAACTTGAGTCACCATTTTTTCTGTGGAGATAAAAAACTAAAAGATCTGCAAATAAAGACTCGACGAAAGATGTGTCACCTTGAAGTGGCTTCTGACGATCAGATTTTGCTGATCACGGTTGTTGTGTTGGAGCTTTTGTTTTCCAGACGATTGTGCGCGCCGCCCTATTATCAAAGAAGGAGAAGTAGAAGATGAAGAAGAAATGTAAAAAAACTTCTTAAGCAGTAATTCCAATCTTGAGTTCTTAAATGGAAATTAACATGATAGTACCGAACCAACTGGTAGGTTTTGGAAATTGTTAACGTGAGACAGTTTGGTTATTTTGTCATGAGGCCAGGAAAAGAAGCAGTTTAAACTAAACATTTTAACGATATTCAGTTTATAATTGATTCATTAGGGACTGTTAAAATTATTTTGCAGCATTGAATAACAT
This sequence comes from Macrobrachium nipponense, assembly GCF_015104395.2. Classification (NCBI taxonomy): domain Eukaryota; kingdom Metazoa; phylum Arthropoda; class Malacostraca; order Decapoda; family Palaemonidae; genus Macrobrachium; species Macrobrachium nipponense. Next base: position 145,565,361 of record NC_061100.1, read on the forward strand.
GTAGCATTTATTTTCATGATATTGTAGACATTGTAAAAATTTCGGACCTTCTTAAACAATGACCCTAAGGGTTTTTGGTACATATCCACCTCTCCGGCGTGTTTAGTACAAGGCCGTTGGGGACTACCGGTAAAACATAAACAAAAGGCTGTAAATAGTATCATCAAGAAAGAAATATTAGTCCTAGATAACGACCCCCGAAAATCCTAGGGGGTCACTTTCTAGGAAAGCTCCAGAATTTTTTTTTAAGCACCAAGGTAGGAAGCTCCGTGAAAGGGAGAAACAGGTATAAAATCCTCATTCTTTTTCAATGGAAGAAGATATTTTCACTACAAAATACTTAACAAGAAGAACGCATGGCCTTGAAACCCGAAAGGGAGCATAGTCGGAAGCAACACCGAAAAACCACTGAAGAAGAAACCTTCATTATTAACTTCGTTCATCTGAGCTGATTGAAAAGACCATTTTCTAATCAAGATGAACACGAGAATAAAAATTCCCCGGATCTGCAAAGGTGACTCGCCCGTCTTGCAATAATTCGCGTCGTGATGAAGGGATTCTTACCTCTCCGCCACCGTCGAGTCCTTATATGGCTACCCAGGTAGTTTGACTGGGCTTCAAAAGTCCATTAATCCCTTATTTTTCTCCCTTACAATATCTCTAATTTATTCCCGGAAAGACCTTTAGTATCTTTGTTTTTTTTTCTCATACGTGCAGGTGAACAGACGGTAATCCCTTAAGATAAATCAAGAATGTTTTGATCTTTTTAAGAGGAAACTGATGTTATTCGTTTAAAGTACGTCTCATTGTATGTATTTTAAGAACACTTTAATAGGGATATTCTGAAATGTGGAGGAAAATGATGAACCTCGTGGAGTACTTGACAAAACGCTCGAACTCGTCGTAGGACACAGCCTCAACCACCATCCTGGAAAGAAGAAGATAAATGTTTTGGTTGAGCACATGACGCTGGAAATGCTAACTGGGATAAGTTGATTTTCCTTTGAGAGGAGACTGATGGGACGGGCAACGTCATGTTCTTATCTTGCCCAGGGCTAAGGGACAAAGGAAATGAAATGGGGATAGAAAAATTTCACTACAAATGAATTTGCGGATACGTCTCTTAAAATTTGTGGGATGAAAGTGGAATATAAGAAATTATCTGGCTTTTTGCTGAATGATATTGTTAGTGACGTGGTTGTTTTAAGAAAGAATGTTTGAGAAACAAGTCATAGAATAAAAATGGACTGAGGTTTGGACTCAAATAATCAAGAAAGCACAAGACGAAGTAAAGGCAAGCCTACAATGAAAACCTGTTTTGAAGTAATTATGCAAATGCAAGTGTTCATATTATAGAAAACAACGCCCAGAAGAAACCTGATTCAGTTCAGGTTCCGTCTAGTGTAAAACAGTGGTATATGACAGCATATTTTCAAGGCAGCTAGAACTTTCATTAAGTTATTTAAATGAAAAATACAGACCCATCCCTACAGCATTTTGGTAGCTAACTCACCTGTATTCCCTGCCAGCTGTAAGTGGCTGTAACGTACGAAGGATTCCTTTGCCATTCTCTGGACGAATTCTGAACTGTATCCCTGGAGGGAGGAACGACTGTTAATGCAGGTTATGTTTTTGGTGGAGCAATATGAAGTTATTATGAATGGGAGAGTAGTTTGAGATTAGGGAAGGAGGTAAACCTGTAACTGACTTTATGATGTACCAGTAAGGAACCACTGTGTGTATGGAACCATCTACTCACTATACAAATACATAAGCGGCACACGTACATTAAAAACACAATCTATTATATATATATATTATATATATATATATATATAATATATAATATATAATATACTATATATATATATATAGATATATATATATATTATACTATGGGAGAGAGAGGAGAGCGATGAGATGAGAGAAGATGAGAGAAATAGAGAGACGAGAGAGAGAGAGAGAGGAGGAGAGAGAGAGAGAGAGAGAGAGAGAGAGAACCATTACCCGTATCGTTTTCAATGATGGTGAAGAGGGTCTGCGGAACTAGGTTGCCGGCCTGATCGTAAGCCATAAGTCTGACTAAGTCCTGATGGGCGTGAATGCCCGCCGGCAAAGAAGCCGTTTTGAAGGCCAGGATGTGGGCGTAGCTCACTCCAGGAGGGCAGCTACTGTGGCCACGTGTGCAATCCAGAATACAATTCCTGTAGAAGAGATAGAAGCTTGTGATCACAGTTGAGCAGATATATGAATTTCTGGATCCAGTACCAGAGTAGTTAAGCTTTATACCTTTAGAATATTACCTTTAGAAATATATAATTGCTTTTTAGTTAAAATTAAATTTCGCATGCACACACACACAATACGTATATATATGTATGTGTGTGTAATGTATGTATATATTCCTACTTGTCATTTTTCCCCCACTTGATGGATAAAAAGGTATAAAACTACACAAAGAAATTTCACTCTAGCACCGAAATGCCCTCCTTGCACGGAGGTAGATACGAGCTGAAAACGAAGTTTTAGAGTTAGAAAGACGTGGCAGCGTTCCTAATGAGGCAAAAGTCTCATTTTAAAAATGGACCGACTTGATGCTTTAATCTGGCGCGATGTCATCATCTTCAGTAACTCGCTCACTTAACTCACGGGATTTGAAAGGAATGAAGGCACTATTTTTAATAGCTCGTTATTCCAAGAGAGTGGAGGCATTCAGTGACGAATGAGAAAGAAAACGACTAAATCAAGTTACAAGGATTATATTTCATAATTCAGGAGATATGTTCCGTGTTTATGTCTGGATGTCTGCGTATATTCGTACATTCATCTGTCTTTAGATATATTGCACAACTTCCTCTTTTAGAAAACGCTCACAGAGATTATTTGTGTCAATCAATGGCCCAATGTACACAGAGCACATATTCCAGGAATGGAGAAGATTTAGAGTGAAAGAGAACCTTTTATGGAAGTGAAGTGTGGATGGTGAACGCGACTGAAAGGAAAAACGTTTGAAGCTGCCGAGATGAATTGTTTGCATTGTATATACGGAGGAATAAAAACTGACAGGGAGAGAAATAAAGGACAACCAGGAGAGCTGATAAAAAGATTGGAGTAGACGAAAGGATGGAACGAGAGAGGTATTAGAGGGGAAGGGCTTTCATATTCAGGAAGAGCAAGAGTACGAGAAAGATAGGGGTGAATGGATTAGAGTTTGTTGTGGGTCTGGCACAGTGTCCATGAAACCACTACGTTGATGTATGAAGTGGTCAGTGTTGTGGAGGTATTACCGTACAAGAGAGTCAGTCCACGATTTAGCAGTTGAATATGCATTTGGCAGTTAAAGTAATGTTTTTCCTCTAGAACCACCTCTTGCAATGGGGAACGACATTTTAGTTAAGTTAAAGTATTTGTGGCACAGCGACCGTTGTTTAAATTTATCGATGGAGCCATCCCTTGCTAGCACTGAAGCAGTATATAGTTGTACTTATGTGAACTAAATGCTATATTAGATTATCACTCACTAACTGAATTATAATAAAATAATTAAACTTTAGTTTACTTCTTGTATCTTGTTCATGTTTGATCGTTTCGTATGGGACGTAGAAGAGTATTATTTTCCATTACAATTTTGTCTTTAAATCGCTTTCATTACAATCGTCTTTAAAACGCATTTCCATTACAATTTCTGTTCTCTTTAAATCGCCATTTCCCTTACATCTTTTCTCTGTCATCCATTACAAATTCTGTCTTTAAATCGCCATTTCCATTACAATTCTGTCTTTAAATCGTCATTTCCATTACAATTCTGTCTTTAAATCGCCATTTCCATTACAATTCTGTCTTTAAATCGTCATTGCCATTACATTCTGTCTTTAAATCCGCCATTTCATCTCCAATTCCTGTCTTTAAATCGTCATTTCCATTACAATTCTGTCTTTAAATCGTCATTTCCATTACAATTCTGTCTTTAAATCGTCATTTCCATTACAATTCTGTCTTTAAATCGTCATTTCCATTACAATTCTGTCTTTAAATCGTCATTTCCATTCCATTCTGTTTCCATTACAATTCTGTCTTTTAATTTTGAAATGCTCATTTCCATTACAATTCTGTCAAATTTACCAAAATTCTGTCTTTAAATCGTCAGCTCCAAATAAAATTCAGCTAAAAAGTTCTCATCATTACGAGTTACTCCAATGGCTTACGTAAGAGTATAAAATTATTCTTATGTATGACTGCGTAAGCAAAGTCGGTGTTAGTCAAGAGAAAAGAACTGGGAGTTTTTGTCATGAAACTTGATAAGAGTAATCTCTCAAGCTGCGTAGGGGACTGTGTTCTGGTTTGTCTTTGTCCGAAGAGGGTGTACATTATGAATCATCATCCCTAATTTTAGACAGAGAGATTTAGTTGCTTCTTTGCTTCTTTCTTCAAACCTATGTTACTTTTAAAGACTTCAGAATAATAAATCACTCGTAATGGATGCATCGAGGCGTTTTCAAGTTTTGATCACTGATCTCAAGAAAGTTGGATGTGAATGATTATAGAAAAGATTTATATCTGGCAAAAAATGGAATTTACAAGATAAGCCATACTCAGCATGACTCTTTTTTGCTAATTTAGCCGATTTTGTGTGTGTGTGTGTGTGTGTGTGTGTGTGAGAGAGAGAGAGAGAGAGAGAGAGAGAGAGAGAGAGAGAGCGTATTAAACAAACTAGAAATTTTCGCATTCTGATGGTGTTCGTCTTTTCTTTTCTCTCTGTCTGTCAGCCTGTCCTCCTCCCCAGAGGCACGCAACCCCCCCCACCATGCGCCTCTCTAACTAAATAAGAAGGAAACATGTCGATCGTAAAGTGTCGAACGGTCCGAGACATTTCCCCCCAACCCCCGTTGGGTCAGCTTCACTTGCGGCCTTCGATTAATTGGACTCACCCGGTCAAAGGATCCCTTTGGTAGTCAGGCGGACAAGGGGCTGGTATGCATTTGTAAGATCCCCTGAGGTTGAAGCAGAGTTTGTCCCTTCCACACTGCACGTTCTGCTCCACACACTCGTCGATATCTGACAAGGGAGCGAATAGTAGATGGGTTAGTGAATTCCATTCATATCTGACCAAGGATGTGACTTCTAACCTTGGTTATATCAAAGGAAGGGAACGCATTTCTGAAAATTGTTATTCGAAAATGTTCTAGATATGTGACACACGAACGAGTAGCAGTGAGAAAATTCAGTTCATGTCAGACACTGCGTGTCACTTATAATACGTCTTAGATTGAAATAGTTAATCATTAGGAAAATATGAAGGATATTTGGCACAAAAATTAATTCAACAAGAAAATTCAACTCATAAATGACACTGAGTGCCATTTATACGTAATAGTGATATCAAAGGAATGGAAAAAAAAATGTCTTAAAATCTAATACAAGTTTTGTTACAGAGATCTGACACAAATAAGTAGTGTCAAGAAAATTTGTTAATATATGACGCGGAGTGTCCTTTATAACCTATCTAATAGTTTGCAACATCAAAAGATGTAAAGTGATCTCTTTAAACTGATATTGATTATGGTATAATTAGATCCTTATTATGGACATCAGACACGAATTCTATGTTAGAGTTTATTCGTATCTGAGCAAAGCACTTTTTCATGGCATCTTAAGCTGCTAGTTTTTCCAGAAAATGGAGAAAGATTTTTAAAAGACGTCTTAAAATGTTTGGAACGCAAAACATAAATTAAAAGCGTTAACTATATTATATGTAACTGAAGGAAATTTAAGATCTAAAAAATTTACTAACATCGAATCAAAAAGAGAAAAAAAACCGAATATTTGACGCATAAGAAAGAAAGACAAACTATGAAATTCTGACACAGGAATGAAGACGAATGGCATAAACAGGTCAGGTATACGTGATACATAAAGAAAGAGACTTCATTAGAAAATGCAGTTAATACTTTGCAATAGAAAGAGGCCAAGAAAGTGTCACTCATGAATGATATTAAACAACAGGAAATGTTGTTGGAAATGAAGTTTGAAAAACTGACTTACAGTACAGTGAATGCTGCAATGAAAAGATGCAATATTGCTAGAAGATGGAGCACAAATTAACACGGTGTGTGATACAGAAATGTAAAGAATTGGTGGATTTTATTATATAGCAGAACCGCAACGAAAAGTGAATGCCAGGTGGAAGAACCGAAATATAAAACTTAACAAAAGTGAATTATTTGTTGCAGTATGGCTGTCATATGAATGAAAGGGAATATTCTTATGAAAAGGCAAGATTCTTATGACGTAACAAACCAACAAAAAAGAACAAAGAGAAAATCATCTCACCATCACACGTCCGTTGATTGAAATTTAATCTGTAGCCAGGCGGACAAAGGCATATATAACTTCCATTCGTGTTCTCACATCGATGCTGACATCTCTCCGGTAAGGCACATTCATTGACATCTGGGAAGAAATATTATTTCTGTAATGATACTGATATGAAAAAAAGCAAAGACAAATCTACAAACATCATCTTCAACAAGACGATCTGGGAGAAGATCCACAGTGATGTAAAAAAGAGATCGCAAACGGGAACATTCCAAGACGATTCATGCAAAATGATAATCTAATCTGTGGAAGACTCTGTAAGGAAGAAGGTGTTTTGATGTTATACTATAAAAACAAAAACAAAAAATAAGGAAGAAAATAATTGGTCACTGGCCTTCGCCCTAGACATTCCTCCACGTGCATCGCCGTATTATGATTGAGGTATTATGAACCCTTTAGCCTTCTAGTACCTGGTATTCATGACGAACAGCTCCCTGCAGGAGGATCAGTGGAGTTATGAGAGTAACGTGAGCATGAGTAACTGGTGGAAAAATTGTACGTACTCGGGCACATACATATGGGTAGAGAGACATGCCCACCTGCACCTATATATTTCTTTGTAAGTATTTATAGTTGCATAGTATCTTTTGCATATATACAAACATGTAAACACACACACGCACGCACACGCACACATGCGTATATATATATACATATGTTATTTTATTTATTTTCCATGTAGGGTCAAATAACTTAAGTACATTGTCGTTCTTGCCTTATTCCACTCCAGCGTCTTCATCATTACTAAATTTAAGTATTTCAACTCCAATGTATCAAAGATAATCAGTTTCAAATCTCTTTTTAACAATTTTCTACAACTACACTTACACCACGACTACGCTTCTCCTGCACATGTCTAGTTAGAGTCCGTATCCTCAATGGGCACATTACTCTATGACTTTACACGTCCAATTGTTCTACCCTCAAATATTACTTTTGCTGCTTTTGATGCAAATGACATCAGAACGAGAAGCTAAATGCCATTATTCAGAAGATATCTTACAATAACCGTCAATTATATATCTTCATCTATTTTAACGTCAATCTCACTATCTAAAGTGAGCCGTTTTCTATATCCTTCATTTCTTTCCTCATGAGCGCCCCAGTGGCGTGGTCGGTATGGTCTTGGCCTGCCAAATCGGTGGCCACGAGTTCGATTCTCAGGCATTCCATTGAGGGGTTAGAAATATGTGTATTTCTTGTGATAGAAGTTCACTCGCGACGTGGTTCGGAAGTCACGTAAAGCCGTTGGTCACGTTGCTGAATAACCACTGGCTCCATGAAACGTAAAAACACCATACAAACAAACAAACAAACTCATAGGTTCTTTAATTCCTTCACCAGGAACTGCTACTTCTCCATACTTACCTCATCCTACCTTCTTCCAAAGTATCACAATTCTCCCTCTCATTCACACCATTCGCTCTTTTCCCGTAAATCTATTATTCTACTTTTTTTCGAAATACTTTGAAATAGATTGGAGATTTGGTACAAAGTATTAACACAATCTTTGCCAATGATTCCTTGTTTACCTTTGCATTCATTATCCTCGAGAACAAATCCTTTGGGGCAGCTCATCTCAGCATAAAACTGATGAAGGAGTTGCTCCTGGAACTCTGACGTAGGATACCCAGAGGGCGCCGGCCGGGCACGGCGTGGGAAGGAAGAGCGGGCACGTGGTTCCTCTACATACTGTAGCCCTGTAATATACGTGTCGTGTTTAAATTCATGTCACTGTTCAGTCATTTTTTTATCGTAAATGACGTCATGAATTACATCACTTGTCGCTATCGTTCATGAATTAGACTAAATCATTTGATTGACATCATTAAATAGCATTTTTTATTATAACTAAAAGATAACGAATTAAGGTAATATCAATGTGGAACATTGTGATGGTTTTGAGTCATCAGATAATTCTTTTTTTTTTACATTTTGTTTCAACAAAACTTGAAGAAAATGGATTATTTATAAGTAAGACATTTAGAAATGATGTTAGTTCTCCACAGTAATCAGACATGAGAACCTTGCACTCTTATTTATTTATTTATTTATTTATTTATTTATTTATTTATTTATTTATTTATTTATTTATTTATTCATTTAAGTGCGCGCAGTATAAGCCATTCAACTCTGACCGGTTTTTCCTAAAACGTAACGAAAAATTCAAATCTTACGAAAAACTTAAGTTTGGCAATTCTTACGGTGTATTTTTTTGATACTGTATCTAAGTGTGACATTTTTTTTTCGTTTTGCGTTAAGTAGATACCTTTAACGGAGTTGGCATGAGCTAATATTACACAGGCGGGAGTTCTTAAAGAATACTAGGTTTTATCGAAGCAATTTGACAAGTATCTCACGGAGCATTTAAGAGAAGTCTACAACTGTGAAAATTTGGCCATAGTACATAGAGGAACCAATCTTTCTCGGATTTACAAGACCGTAAATTTTGAATATGCAAAAAGCTAACTTCACGGTGAGAATTCCAAATAAAGCTATTATTCAAGAAAAGAGAATAAGTTATTTAGCTCTTTTTCAAAAATCTTTTGGAAATTGTTTAAAGTCTTAATTTCTTCTCATCGAAAATATTCAAAATTTTAGTGAACTGTGAAAATCGCTGTCATTCCTCCGCTATCTCCTATTAGGCTATAACCACGCCCATCCATCCATTCTCTCTCTCTCTCTCTCTCTCTCTCTCTCTCTCTCTCTCTCTCTCTCTCTCTCCAAGCATAATCATCTCATCCCTTCCATGAGGTCCTAAAATAAACGACGAAAGAAAAGTGCGCACCAACGCAGGATTTTCCATCGGGCAGCCTCTTCTGGCCTGGGCCACAAATGCATTCGTAGGACCCACGTAGATTTCGGCAGTGATAACTGCAAGGCGAAGGGGTGCTCAAACACTCGTTGACGTCTGTTTGATCATAGATGGAACAGAGAAAAGAAATAAAAGCGGATAAAACAAACATTTTTTTTAAAAAGGGTTAGTCTTAGTTCACAACTGATGAGTCAAGTTCACGGAGAAAGCTTGTAGGTTGACCTTAAATAGAGTCTGAGCGTAATTATTGAACATTAGACAAAACTGTTCACGGCTGAACGTCGACCTTTGAATGTCCTTGAAAGTAAGTACTGTACTGTACACAAAAATCAGACTGCTTCAGGCTGGCCTTTATTATTGAAATTAGTTACTGTACAGTAGACCTTGAAAATAATTTTGAAACATTAGTTAAACAAGAGAATGCTTTAGGTTGACCTTATAATTACTTAGGAGGCAATTGCTGCAAAGTAGACAAAATAAAAACTGCTTCAGGTTGACATTCAAAAGACTGAAAGTAGCTATTGTACAGTAGACCCTGAAAGTAATTTCTAAACATTAGTTTGATAGGAGACTGCTTCAGGTTGACGATCAAAAGGCCTTCAAGGTAATTGTTGCAAAGTAGAAGAAAACAAGACCGACTCACGTTGGCCTAGAAAAGACATGAAAGTAATTGCTACACAATAGACAAAAGCAAGACTGCTTCGGGTTGATCTTGGACTCGGCTGGGGGTTTGTTCTGAAATGAAAGCTGGAGAGACGAGGTTGAAGAGGTTAGACAGATAATGTGTATAGAGATTAAAGAAAACGTATGGGAAGGAAAAAAGGCAGAAAAAAGGCAGAAAGCAAAGCAGCTGAGTTCAAATGGACCTGCAGTACACTGTGAATGGCAAACTGTAGGCAGTGCCATCCCCGACCTTAGAGATAAAAAGAGAGTTAAGGAAATGGATAAATGAGTAATTGATGAATAAATAAATAAACGTTAACAGTGAATTACAACGCCCTTTGCTTGAAATGCTTAACAACTCGCAAGAAAAATAAAAAATAAAAAACAGAGAGCGTCTACAGAATTTCTGAATTCCATCACGGAAGTTCTAGATAATCTTTAAGTAAATGTATATCATTCGGAAAATAAATAGTAAACATTAACCTCCAATAAAATAATATATGAGGCTAATTTACAGCAAAGCATTTTGAGAAAACGAATCAAGAATATTTTTTGTAGCTGACAAAATAGATTAGATAACAATCCTATAATTCTATAGATGCTCTAGATACTATAAAGCATTCATACAAATCTATGAACTTGAAAATGTGAGGGATATTAACAGGGTTGTCTAACTATTGAACGATGTGAAAACATTGGCTTATAGTTAGAGAACATATGATCTAAATACCTTCTTTTGTTGTAAACAGCAGAGAAAGCAAGTGAAACTAATGAAAGAAATAATCTATTTCTCGTGTAAGACATAGCAAATTTACAAAATAATTTTTGTCAAGTATATTTGAAAAAAACTGTTCCCCTTTTGGGGAAAAAAGAGGAAATCCCAGAATTTTCAAAAGATAATAGGCAGTCCCTGGGTTACGACGGGGGTTCCGTTCTTAAGACGCGTCGTAAGCCAAAAATCGTTGTAGGCCGGAACTTCGTCAAAAATCCTAAGAAAACCTTACTTTTAATGTTTTGGGTGCATTGAAAACTATGTAAACTGCATTCTTATGGCATTTTTCATAAAAAAACCCTTCAAATATTGATTATTTTGCATTTTTGGTGCCATATTTCATCTGCCAGATGAGCGTTGTAGGCGTCGTAACGCTGGAAATAATGTCTGATGAATATAATTGAAATTGTTGTAACCTCGGAACGTTGCACGCCGAGACCATCGTAACCCGGGGACTGCTTATATTATCAACATTTTATAGAATTATTAAGCAGCAACTGTAATGCCTTTTCGAAGTCACGATCTGAAGAACAAAACTGGAAAATAAATCAGAAGGACCTGGGCGGCAGGAGGTGAGGTACCTAAAGAAGGAGGTTTTTTTTTGGGGCGGAGGGGGAGGGGTGGGGTTGGGGGCTGTTACTGGTATTGTTAGATGGGATTTAAACAATATGGAACATTCTCAGACACACACACACACACACACACACACACACACACACATATATATATATATATATATATATATATAATATATATATATATATATATATTATATAATGTGAGGCTACAAAACCACATGCCAAAACTAAGCTGGCTAATGTAAATAAGTAAAATAAACTATAAAATTAATATGAAACTTTGAATCGTAAAATATAACAGTACGGACTTTTTGAGTCTATTTTCAAAAAGATACCCGTTTTAAGACTAGACCTCCCAGACACGGAACGACCTTACTGGTAGTTGGAGAGGGTTGCAATATGGAACATTCTCAGAAAACCACACACACACATACACACAAATATATATATATATATATATATATATATATATATATATATATATATATATATATATATTATATAATGTGAGGCTACAAAACCACATGCCAAAACTAAGCTGGCTAATGTAAATAAGTAAAATAAACTATAAAATTAATACAAAACTTTGAATCGTAAAATATAACAGTACGGACTTTTTGAGTCTATTTTCAAAAACATAACCCGTTTTAAGACATACCCAGACAAGGAAGACCTGGACCAGACGACCTGAAACCTCTGCTGCAGGAGCACCTGTAAGATCCCCAGGTGTTCGAGCACAACTGGGTGTAGTGGCATCCGGACACTTGCTCGGCGCATTCGTCGATATCTGAAATAGTCGCAGAAGGAATGGGTGAGTTGGGAATGAATATGATCTCTATGGGGAAAGTGGATTGGGATAGTGATCTGGAAGTAGTCTTGTGAGGGAACTGAAGGGGAAGAGTGGTCCCAAAACAGTCTTCGTGATGGAACTGAATTGGGAGAGTGATCTAGAGATAGTCTTGTGTGGGAACTGAGATGGTACTGGATTAGAAGAGTGACCCCAATGTAGTGTTTGATATGGCACTGTATTGGAAGAGTGATCTGGGATTAGTCTTGTGAGGGAACTGAAGGGGAAGAATGATCCCAAGGCAGTGTCTGAGATGGTACTGGATTGGAAGATTGATCCCAATGCAGTGTTTGATATGGCACTGGATTGGGAGAGTGATCTGGAAGTAGTCTTGAGGGAACTGAAGGGGAAGAGTGATCCCAAGGCAGTATTTTTGATGGTACTGGATTGGAAGAGTGATCTGGAAGAAGTCTTGTGAGGGAACTGAAGAGGAAGAGTGATTCCAATACTGAATTTGTGATGGTACTGGATTGGAAAAGTGATCCCAATGCAGTGTTTGATATGGCACTGGATTTGAAGAGTTATCTGGGATTAGTCTTGTGAGGGAACTGAGTGGGAAGAATGATCCCAATACAGTGTCTGAGATGGTACTGGATTGGAAGAGTGATCTGGAAGTAGTCTTGTGAGTGAACTGAAGGGGAAGAATGATCCCAGTACAGTGTTCGATATGGTACTGGATTGGAAGGGTGTTCATGAGGGAACTGAATGGTATGAGTGATCTGAAAATAATCTTTGGGAGGGAATTACAAAAGAAGGGTGACCATTGAGTATGTTGTGCTTGGCTGAACTGATGTAAATTCTATTATCTTAAGATACTGAAATGTCACTTGAAGTTGATGCTTCTTCCCAAAATTGAGTCATTGCCACAAATTAATCTAGGAGGCAATCTTGCTTGACTATATGAACAAAAGAAGGATAAATCCTAAACATTAACGAAATATGAAAGTTATAGCATCTTGATAGTGAAAAGAAAAAGCACAACTAAATAACTTTGATCTCTCCTGTAAGACCACTCATATGTGGAAATGCATCACCTGAACTGCTGATTAGACTTCATCTCACTCAAGAAAGAAACAGAGCCTTGATGTTTTTACCTGTACAAGTCCCATTTCCTGATTGCTTGAGTCCCGGAGGGCAATGAGTAATACACCTGTAGGAGCCTTCCGTGTTCTGACACTCTTGTTCGTCTAGACAATCATGGCTATGAATGGCACATTCATTTATATCTGCAATTAGAGGAAAATGATCTTAAGGAAAATGCTCTGGGAAACTTGAACCTAAGCCTCTTAGGGTAATTGGAGTCATGGTACGAGTAAATATATCTTAGGTAGAGTTAGCTCGCTTTGGGTTGGATGTCTTCATCCTCATTATCATCGCTTCCAACGGCACGTGACAGTGGAGGGTTTCCGTGAAATTCCGCCAGTTGTGTCTTTAGCGTGCGTTATCTTCTACACATCTCTATTTTTCTCTTATCCCTAGCATGTAGCTTCCCTCCCTCCTGTTGTCCTCACCCAAGTAGGTATGGGTCTCCCAATTCTGGTGCCCATAGAAACCCAGGTTTTTAATTTACGTACATTTCTCATAGCGGTTGTGCGATAGGCATATCCATGCCATCATCATCTGTCTTTTATCATCACCTCATCCTACATATGGGATTTTAGGAATTCCCTTTATACATTAGTTTAAAGCAAGCACGTTTTTCTCATATTATTTTGCTGTAAGAGAGGATATTGTTGTTATAGATAATTGTCAGAGTGGGCTCCTTACTTTCATTGTTTGAATCGTTTTATGATTTCTCCTTGTTTATTGACTTATTGCTTATTCTTTTCATTACTTTAATTTTCGACCTTCAGCATCATTGTCGTAAAGCCCAAGAACCTCTGCAATTCTTATGTCCAGGAATTTTTAGTTTAGAAAGAATTGCAAATCATGTTTTACCAACTCCCAACTGAGCTTTCTAAGAGACTTTAACTAGATGCAGTAGAAGCAAGTGCACTGAACCGTGATATCGAGGACAGATTTTATTGTAAAACGTTATATAGATATTGGAAGGACCTAATCATACAATAAAGGAAGTAATTCAGAAAATGATCAGGATTAGAATATTTTTGAAAAGTGACAATCAAACCAAAAGTATTTTGGAAAATAATAGCGCCTGAAAGTTTTTGGTGAACATCCCTTCACCCCACCACCCCCTCTCTTTTTTTTGAGGTATGTCCTTCACGAAAGTTTATAGATCAATTCTGCTCTCCCTGTTCTTACCTAAATCACAATATTAGTAAACAAGCTGCAATATTTTAAAAGTGATAACAGAACAAAAGTATTTTAAAATTTTTAAATAAACTGCAAAGCATTTAAAAAAATAATCAGCTAACATAGAATTTTCAAGACATAACAAACTGGACAATTCAGACCTATTTCAGCAATGATAAACTACAAAATGTAATTTTAAAAGTTCCAGGTAACTAAAGGTTTCTGCAAAAGTAAACCTATTCAGAGTACTTCCAAAAGTGATAAACAACTAGATTCGTTACAAAAGTAATAAATAATCTAAATCATATTCAAAACTTATAAGAAAGCCAAGAAGTGCAAAACTGAACTAACTGTAGTAAACATTACTAATTTTTGTTCTGGATTCAAGTCATATAATCTCTCCAAGGTACTGAAAAGAGTCATTAGAATTTGTTGGGATTTTGCAAATCGTCTTAACTTCAGTTTACCTTTACATCTCCCGTTGGGTAAGAGTGAGTGCCCTTCTGGGCATGCGCACTTGAATGAGCCAATGGTATTTTCACATCCATGACTACACGGAGACCGAAACTGAGCACATTCATCAATGTCTGGAAGAACAATAATACTAATAATAATTACAGAAAATTCATTTGAGTTTTAGAATCTCAGCACTAAACAGATTATCCAGTGAATAATAACGTACAAAGAACAAAATAATACATGAACAAAAAAAGTTTGCATTGTGAAATTTATAAAATTTAGAACAGCCTGTTAACATTAAATGTGCGTCCAGTGATAGGAACTAAACAATCAATATCGAAAGTAAATTTAATTTCGTACTTAGATCACTGAGAGGATGGATAGAAGCATTAGATCACTGAGAGGATGGATAGAAACATAAGTATTGCGTAAGTAACGTCACCTACCAACGCACTGATTCTGGCCAACCAGCCTGAAGCCTCGACGACAGTCACACCTGTATCCACCAATCAGGTTCAAGCAAGTCTGGTCGCATACCTTCGGCTCCTCTTGGCATTCATTTATGTCTGAGGAAAATGAACGACACGGTGACTGAATGAATGTTCGAGTAGATCTTGTGATCAACCATGTAACAAAACTTTTCAGATTAAGAATAAAAATATCTACAACTTGATAGGACATTCAATAATGTTTCTACTCTTGTGTTGCTATACCAGTTGGTCGACACCTTCTGTGGTAAGTTGAATAGTATATTAGATTAACATTACCTTCACATGCTGTTCCAGAACTCGTCCTTCTGAAACCTTCCGCACAGGTGTAGGTGCAGGTGTACGATCCAGGCGTATTGTCACACTGTTCTCTGGGACCACATACTCCGGGCATTTCACATTCGTTGACATCTGCAAACATTGAATGACATTGCCTAATACTACCATGAATGATAATTAGATATCCTTTTGAGAGACGTATGGCAGGGGAAGTGTAGTTAGTGACGTCTTGACAAGGGCAAGAATTGTATCTCCTTTCCATATCATATAAACAAGTGTATGATTAAAATGAAAAAGCTTTTACCAAAAACGGGATATTTTAGTAGAGTTGGCAAAACTAAAATGAGGATATTTGACTATGAAAAAAAAAATCATGCAAAAAGAAAAAAACACGCAAAAAAAAAAAAAACTATCTTCCCTTAGCAGAAACTCTCAGCCAAGCCTTTATATACTAAACAATGACTTCATTAACTCCTTTATTCCTCCCTTCTTTGTCAGTCAGACTCTCGGAACCAAAACAAAACCCGAATTACTTCCATTTACCTTGACAGGTGTACCCATCTGGTCCCAAGGTATACCCTTCCGTACAGGTGCAGGCGTAACTTCCCAGGGTGTTTGCGCAGCCATGGGAACAACGACTCGTGGACTCGAGGCACTCGTCATTGTCTCTGCAGAAGGGTCCAGACGCCTCCAGGGTGAAACCCGAAGGGCATGTACCATTGGGGGACCCAGGAGCGATCGAGGTCGACACGATTAAATTCAGCTCTCCTTGGGTGTTGCTTCGTGTATAGGTCGAGAATAATAATAATAATAATAATAATAATAATAATAATAATAATAATAATAATAATAATAATAATAATAATAATAATAATGGAGATGACAGTATTATGATGAAAAAGTCCGCTATAAAATATCATTATCATCAATATTAATATAATACTGTGGGTCAAGAATATAAATAAAGAATATTGATAACAAATATATGTGGATACTTAAAGCTCTCTGCCTCTGTAAGAGAAAAAGTTTCACTTCGTACCCACAGATCAAATTGATTTCACTGTTACCTGTATGAAGCTCCTATGCCATTGGCGTGGAGAGTCTCAACCAGGAAGGGCATGTTACCCAGCTCCGCGTCGTATGAGATGGTCTGATTCCAGGCGTAGGGCAGAAGGTAATCCCCAACAGAGAAGGTCCGAGTCGACGTGGCAAATAGGGACCCTCCCCCCGTCTGAACGTAGTCCTCTGTATCAGGCCGGAGAAGGAGAGAGAGAGAGAGAGAGAGAGAGAGAGAGCATTTTTAATGGAGGTGGAATAAGAAAAACCGCATTCGAACGGGGACACAGATGATGTGATTTTCCAATTCGCCAGTAGTTTTCTCTCTGGTGAAAGCCTCGATTTTTTTCCCTATTCTTAACTTTCGCTTGTCTTCTAAGACCCTGGGCTATTTCAGTTGGTATTTGCTCACAGGAACAGCTTACTTTATCACTATTATTTCAGCGGATGAAACCTATTTATATGGAAAACGCACACAGGGGCCATTGACTTGAAATTCAAGCTTCCAAAGAAGGTTGGTTTCAACCCTCTGCTGAAGAACCCACACTCCAGTCGTAATGATTATGATACAGGCCAGTAATTTGTCATCGCCCTGGAGAAGACGCAAACCCGCGACATCTGATCGGCCTACTATACTACAATAACCAACGTACCATCGGACCAGCTAAATCTGCACTGCTGTTGGCTCTACCCTTTGACTACGAGGCTAACTTAGGTTTGCCAACTCTAGACTTTATGGTTTAATTACTCTTCATCATGTCTGGAAATCCACGAAACCAAGAGTCTAATAAGGACTGGGAAGTGGGACCATTAAGATAATAGGTCCGATGATGAAGCATTTGCGCTCATTAACGTAACTATTCTGATAAAGGAGGCTTACCAAGATCAAACATGAACGAATGTAAATAATCAATATTATTACATAGCCATTAATAAATAACATTCTCCTGTATCATTTTACTCATGTGCGAATGCAGATAGAAGACACTTCTAGCACTGAACTATTGGTAGATAAAAAGAAAAAAAAAAAAATTTAAGCCGAGAAATGGATATTTGAACCTGAAGCCTCTCTCTCAGTTCTCGTCAGTTCCCATGTAGTATTATGCTGGCAATAAATGTTCCTTTTTACTTCGGGAACTCGAGAAATGAACGAGACTGAAAGAGCAAGGATTTCGGTGTTCCGTCTTCGGAGCCTTTGAAAAATATTTAAGAATAACAATTAATATACTTACCAGGTTAGCAATAGTGGTTATTTTTAATTTGCTTTCGCCAAAAAAATACCAGAGAAAACAGAAAAAAACATGAATAAAAATGAAAACAGGAGGGAGAGAAATGAAAGAAATTTATGAAATAATGCCCCTGAGGATGTCGTGCAATTAGAATTTCAACAGTTCAATCGAAGACGTAATGCATAACTACCCTAATACAGTTCTTGCATTTTAATAATTCACTGACGTTTTTATCTACCGATTTATTAGTGTGTTAATTTATTTTTTCTTTTCTAGTAAGTTATCTCCTCTTTCTGCATTTCCCTTTACCTATTGTTTCCTCTTTCTAATGAACGTCACATTCTTTGGAGGCTTTAATTCCAAGTCAGTGGCCCTTGTGGTTGTGTTCCATATGAATAGGGTTCATCTTCTGGATAATAATAATAATAATAATAATTAATAAAATAATAATAATAATAAAATAATAAAACCATAATCATAGGAGCACTAGGCACGCATCACAAGATCCCTGAAAAGGAATCTAGAAAAACTAGAGGCGGAAGTAGCTCCAGGTCTCATGCAGAAGAGTGTGATCCTAGAAAGGCACAATTAGAAGACAAGTGATGGACATCCTAAGGAGGGCAGGAGCAACCAGGAACCCCACATATAAATACCACCCAGGCGAATGGAGGGACTGTGATAGAGCAAAAAAAAAAAAAAAAAAAAAAAAAAAAAATAATTAATACGAAAAACTAGAGGCGAAGTAGCTCCAGGACTCATGCAGAAGATGTGATCCTGAAAACGGCACACATAGTAAAGAAAAGTGATGGACTCCTATGGAGGCAGGATGCAACCCTCCCGAACCTCCCCACACTATAAATACCACCCAGTCGAATTGGAGGGACTGTGATAGAGCAAAAAAAAAAAAAAAAAAAAAAAAAAAAAAAAAAAAAAAAAAAAAAAAAAAAATAATAATAATAATAATAATAATAAAACACCAAGAGATGAAGGACACGATCAGGAAAGAATATATGCAGAGACTCAAGGCGATACTCAAGTCAAAACTCAACGCCGGAAATATGATGAAAGCCATAAACACATGGGCAGTGCAGTAATCAGATACAGCGCAGGCATAGTGGCAATGGACGAAGGCAGAACTCCGCAGCATAGATCAGAAACCAGAACTTATGACAATACACAAAGCACTACACCCAAGAGCAAATACGGACAGATTATACATAACACGAAAGGAAGGAGGGAGAGGACTACTAAGTATAGAGGACTGCGTCAACATCGAGAACAGAGGACTGGGGCAATATCTGAAAACAATATCTGAAATATACAGAGACAGGAGAATGACAGACAGAACAGAGGACTGGCACAACAAACCAATGCACGGACAATACATGAGACAGAATAAAGAACTAGCCAGCGATGACACATGGCAATGGCTACAGAGGGGAGGAGGCTAAAGAAGGTAACTGAAGGAATGATAACAGCGGCACAAGATCAGGCCCTAAGAACCAGATATGTTCAAAGAACGTAGAGGGAAATAACATCTCTCCCATATGTAGGATGTGCAATACGAAAAATGAAACCATAAACCACATAGCAAGCGAATGCCCGGCAACTTGCACAGAACCAATACAAAAAGAGGCATGATTTAGTGGCAAAAGCCCTCCACTGGAGGGCCTGTGCAAGAAACATCAGCTACCTTGCAGTAATAAGTGGTACGAGCACCAACCTGAGGGAGTGAAGAAAACGATCAGGCAAAGATCCTCTGGGACTATGGTATCAGGACGGATAGGGTGATACGTGCAAACAGACCAGACGTGACGTTGATTGACAAAGTCAAGAAGAAAGTATCACTCATTGATGTCGCAATACCATGGGACACCAGAGTTGAAGAGAAAGAGAGGGAAAAAATGGATAAATATCAAGATCTGAAAATAGAAATAAGAAGGATATGGGATATGCCATTGAAATCGTACCCATACTCTAGGAGCCTAGGCACGAATCCCAATATCCCTGAAAATGAATATAGAGAAACTAGAGGCAGAAGTAGCTTCGGCTCATCCGAGAGTGTGATCCTGAAAAGGCGCACATAGTAAGAAGAGTGGTGGACTCCTAAGGAAGCAGTATGCACCCGGAACCCACACTATAAATCCCACCCAGTGAATTGGAGGACTGTGATAGAGCAAAAAAAAAAAAAAAAAAAAAAAAAAAACAATAATAATAATAATTGAATGAAAAAATTGTTATTGAAACAGCCCTATTCCAGACTTTTTTTTTATTTTGCTGTCAACAATATTAGACATTTGGTTTGGTTTTAGTTCGTTTTTCTGTGCATTTCGTAGTATGTTGACGAGAGCATTATGTGTAGTACTTATTTTAAAAAAAGCATTTTGTGTAGTACTTTTAAAAAAAAAAGTACCAACAAATATGCCATTAGGCTGGCAATAGATGATGAAATTTTGGGAGTAATCGGAATTTATCTTTTGGAGCTGAAGGGACATTTTGGGAGTTTAATACTCAATACTCACGCTTGGTCTCGTTCTATCCAATTATCAACTAATTAATTAATTAATTAATCTTTTTATTTATTTATTTGTTTATTTATTACCTAATAGTAAATACCTGCTCAAAACGAAGAAGAAGGAAAATTTAATAAGGATATACAAAGAAAACAAACCCGTGTAAGGTTGAAGGGTGATTTGTGACCCTGGGGGCAGGTAAGGAACTTGGCCTGTCACAACAACATCTACCAAAAGAGTCCCGCTGGAATCCACGCCACGCACGACGTGGGTCATGTCCACCGTCTCACCTGTGTAAGATGAATGAAAGAGAAACCTTAAAAAGAGAAATAATATTAGTCACCTAACAAATTCGAATAAAACATTGGGCGACAATAAAAACTGCTTATGTGTGTAAATGAGGTAAGTTTTATCTCCTATAAAAAAAAGTGTTACTGAGATTAATTTCTATCTTCATAAAAAGAAATTCACCATTAAGAATAATCAATAGGTACGTGATTAGATGTAAATACATAAAGAATTTCATCTTCGTGAACTAAAAATAAAAGAAATAGGATGTCAATAAAATTGACTTAACTTGTGCTTGTAAAAGAGGTATATTTTTATTTTCTAGTGAAAATTTCCATTGGATGATTGAGCGGAAGTTTTGAAGTTCATTTCAATGAAAATAAAAAAAGTATTTGACCTGTGCAAACAAAAGAATGAACGGAAGTCCAGTGCAGCGAAATGAATTCCTCTTCTTAAATAAACGAAACATTTACCACTCAGATTAATATAAAAAAAAAAATATATATTTTCCATGAGTAAAGTAACAGTTTCGAGAAGCATCTATTGTTTAAATCTGGAAAATGATCAGAGAATTAGGACGTCTGACTGGAAGTGGAAACATTATTGCTAGATATTTATGATTTTGAGGATAAATTGAAAAAATTAAATCTGGGTCAGGATGATTGGGGCACTTCGTTTAACAAACTAATAACCAAACTAGGGCACGGTAGCAATTGATCACGGTAGATATTTCTAAATGAAATGTAACAAATAATATTTTTCTTAGATGAGAGAGAGAGAGAGAGAGAGAGAGAGAGATGAGCCGAGAGAGACGAGAAGAGAGAGAGATAGAGAGAGAGAGAGAGAGAGAGAGAGAGAGAGAGAGAGAGAGAGAGGTGGGTGGTTGTATTAATAAACAATATTACCCAATTTGAGAATTGATCTATCGATTGATGAATCGATCGAGAGAGAGAGAGAGAGATATTTGTATATTTCTTTCTAAGGAAAGTAATAAACCGTTTGCTAAGAAGATCGTGTCACGAGAGAGAGAGAGAGAGAGAGAGAGAGAGAGAGAGAGAGAGAGAGAGAGCGATAGAGAGAGAGAGAGATTGTATATTCTTTTAAGGAAGTAATAAACCGTTTGCCTAAGAAGATTGTGTCACGATGAGAGAGAGAGAGAGAGAGAGAGAGAGAGAGAGAGAGAGAGAGAGAGATTTGTATATTTCTTTCTAAGGAAAGTAATAAACCGTTTGCTAAGAAGATTGTGTCACGAGAGAGAGAGAGAGAGAGAAGAGAAAGAGAAGAGACGAGATGAGAGAAGAGAGAGAGAGAGAGAGAGAGAGAGAATAGATTTGTTGTATTTTCTTTCTAAGGAAAGTAATAAAACGTTTGCTAAGCAGTTGGTCACGAGAGAAGAGAAGAGAGAGAGGACGAGGAGAGAGAGAGAAGGAGAGAGAGAAGAGAGAGATTTGTGTATTTCTTTCTAAGGAAAGTAATAAACAGATTCCTAAGAAGATTGTTTCACGAGAGAGAGAGAGAGAGAGAGAGAGAGAGAGAGAGAGAGAGAGAGAGAGAGAGAGAGAGAGAGAGAGAGAATCCTTTACCCGTCGCAAAGGCCACATGCGCCTCCCTCCTGAAGAAGCCTTTTGTAAGGGTGTGCCCATTGACAGCTCCGTTGACCTCGTAGGCAGCCGTCCAATAGACAGGTGAAAGAACAGACAATAAAGGTGTTATCCAGGTTCCCTGGAAATTGAATAGCTTCATGAATCATAAAGATATATTGACGAAATAATGAAAGGGATGACGAAAGTCATTTATGTTCTCGATAAAGAACGGCGATTACAGACAGGTGCGTTCTAGGTTTCCAATAACCACGTAAGGAAATGGGTTTCTAAACAACAAACACAAAGTGATGAACTCCTCTTCGGTGTCTGTGGTGTTTGGTTTGTTTAATGACTTTTATCTGGGTTGGAAATTCAGGATGTAGGTCACCATGAAAAATTAAGATGACGAGACTTCAAGTGGGTACTCCTGATTATAATAATAATAAAAAAAGGTATAAACAGGTGGATGTGTATTATTGGAATAAATGAAAGGGCAGTCTCACCAATCGCATCCCTTTTACTTAAAAATAAAAGTTTAAAACATGTCGTCTGGTATACCATTACAACTCACTTCTTAGAAATATAAACTCCCCTTTCTCTCACAAAGAAAGTTCATCATGTTAACTGATATTCCAGCATTTTCTTCTTCCCTTCAGCAATGTGTAAACCTTTTAAAATGTCATCTTTCATTTCGAAAGCTCATCCTTTGCCAACATCCCGCCCCACCAACAACAAAAAAATGGTTCTAATAGTTTGATTTGATATACTAGTCACTTTCCTCTCTGCCAATAAGAAAGCTCTAAGAATCTACCATTCCAATTCTTTCGTTTTCAAAAAAAAAAAAAAAAAAAAAAAAAAAAAAAAGCCCATAAACTTTTCATCTGAAAAGCAAAAACAGCCTCTTTCCTTCTAATAAAAGTTCTAAATATTAAATTTGCTTTTTTAGTTCCTCCTCCTGCACCCAACAAAAATGAGAAAATAAGAAAATGATGGAAATAACAGTTCTAAATGTCCCGTGTTACTACAGTTCATCCTCCCGCCTAAAAACGTTCTACACACGCCATCCGATTTCTTACTTTGTCTTTCGCTCACTCAAAATAAAAAAAAGTTCTAAATCTGTAATATGTTATTCCAGTCTCTCCTCAGTTCTTCAGCATACTCCCGCTGCCCGACATTCCTCTTCTCAATAACCCTACCCCACAAAAAGAAGAAAAAAAAAAAGTTCCTGAACATGCCCAATGCCCAATGACTTACGTGCTTAGGAATGAGGGGACTTATATTGGCCGTCACGGTTCGCTGCATGCCCAGCGTGGAGACGTTAGCAACCAAGGTCACTATGCCAAGGTCCTCTCCATTCAACTCTCCCATCAGTGTGCCCCGAGCCACGACGGGTAATACTTCGCAGGTTGATCCTTCGCAGGTGGAAGTCTTTTTTTGTTCACACCCAGGGGCATTTTGAAAGGTTGAAGGTTAGTTATGAATTTCGAAATGATATTCATACAAATGTTGATGTTTATTGTACTCATTGACGTATTTGTTTATGCAGTTCTCATAAATATTTTAGTAAAAACTCCTCTTAATTGATATTATTTCTTCCAAGTGGATGAAACCATTTATGCTTAATTATAGTTAAAATTACTGAAATCATATCCAAGGAAGCGCAAACGGTCATTGCTACTAATGACACAGGTCTGTTTCCGCAGTTTTTCAGTATTAAAAAATCTCAATTTATATATGCGTATATATATATATATATATATATATATATATATATATATATATATATATATATATATATATATCATATATATATTATATATATATATAATATATATATATATATATATATATATATGTATATCTATGTGTGTGTGTGTGTTCATAATTACTAAGACACTAGCGTTTATGGGTGATGAAATCCAGACACTGATAGGTTATTATAGCTTTTCTAGCTAGTTTATGAACTTCGTCTACGATCTCTAATGCCGGTTCCTGCGTTTTTTTAAAAATATATATTTATAAAAACATTATCGGTCTTATTTGTCTTGATAATAAAAACAACATTTAAAAATGTTGGAAAAAAGTACTCACACTTTGGCAAATTATCTAAATGTTAATATTAAAAAAATCTTCCAAAGTGGAAGTTTTTCTCGTGACAAATAGGTAAGAAGGTGTTTATGAATAGTTATTAACACTGAAAATATCAAGATTTGCCTAAATATAATGTTTCATATATTAAATAACTTCAAACCTATTTTTTTTTCATTCATTTTGAGGT
Source organism: Macrobrachium nipponense (assembly GCF_015104395.2). Lineage (NCBI taxonomy): Eukaryota > Metazoa > Arthropoda > Malacostraca > Decapoda > Palaemonidae > Macrobrachium > Macrobrachium nipponense. The sequence goes on from NC_061100.1 coordinate 145,589,837, forward strand.
TTATGCTTATGGAAACGCATGCAAATGCCTATGGGTATTCTGTAGTCGTAGATGAACCAAAGATATTCAATTGTACGAAACTGATACCAATAATGCCATTATGTTTCAACTTCATTGTACTAAAGTGTATACAGAAAATTTAAAGGCACTTTATTAAAAAAGGTTTTGGAGAAAAGATATATAAAAATGAATTAACTTTGACTTGATAATTGCTCACCTCTCTGTCCTCTCCTGGACACGGGGCACCGCCAAACCTAGGGTATGGAGCGTTGCAACGTCTGGTTCTCACTCTCACACCAATGCCACACGTCATGCTGCAAGGGGACCATTCGCCCCACGATCCCCAGGAACCAGACACTAAGGAAACAGTGGAAATTATGCTTTAGCGCTTTGGCAATTCTACCGATAAATAATCCTGCCATTGAGGAGCCCGCTGATAAGACTGCATGAAAGAATTGTTAGGTTTAGGACAATGGTTCTTAACCTTTTTATTACCAAGCCCCCTCTAAGAGTTGATCCTTTCTTTCACGGCCCTCTTTGCATCTGAGTAAAATTCCCTCCCAGGTTTAAAGGAAAAAAAAAAATGAGAAAGAGAAGGGGTTTCGAGGGATAGGAAGAGAGGTCAATAATTACAAAACTTGGTTAGCCCAAAGAGCCTAACCAAAGCATTAAACTCTAGGAAAGTAACGTTATAAGGCGATACTTTTGCATTTTTCATAACCTTCTGAATATTAGTTCCTCACTTTTGTTAAGAAAATAACGAATATGATAAGAGAATTTTTATGTTCTTATTTTTCCCAAGGGCTGGCGCCTCCCCTGGAAGTTGTTGACGTTCCCCTAAGGGGCGCGCCCCCAGGTTAAGAAACACTGGTTTTGGGTATAAAGCCAAGCTCTGAGACACTGTGCGCCATTCAGGGCTTAATAAAGTGAAACGAAGGAGTTGGAATGTTTGAACAGCGAGATAAGGAGTTCAGGAAAATATATGAGACGAAGTATAAGGGAAAACTGGGAGAAAAATCCACATTTGCATAAAGAAGTAATAGTTACAGAGGTTGGACAGCAGGGTGCAAGAAAGTAGACAGAAATGGGTGTAAAGTGAAAGGTTAAAAAGTGGGTGCAGCTAGGGGCCAAAGGGATTCGTAAGCACCAGAAAAATCTGTATTTTGCGATCGGATTGAGAAATCATTTTGTTTTTGAAAAATTGACTTAAGGGTTTCGTAATATGACAATTAAATCATCCTCTAATTGGGGGGACGTCGATTCAGCAGTTATTAGGATGAAGAGGGAACTGGAGGAATCCGGAACTTTGGAAATAATGTACATTCTGATCCCTGTAGGGAGGTATTGTCATCACTGGACCTCACGCTGTACACTGGATCGCCCGCTGTGCACTGTAGGCAGTCTAAAGTGCTTCTGCAGCATCCCTTCGGTTCTTAGCTGCCTTGAATTTCTGGACTTTTACTTTATCTCCATCCTCCCTTCATTTCTTCCACTTTGCCTTCTCAACCTCTCAAACTTCTTAGTGCAGATGGGAAATTTTCTCCCAGTTTCACCTTTAGACGCTTGTCTTTTCATCTCATTTATTTTCTTTGTCACTCTATCTTGCTGTTCAACCACTCCAACTCCTTTTCGCTTTCTTTGGCGCTGAATGGCTGAAATTACCCAAATACTTGGCTTTTAAGTCTAAATTCCATGAATCCATCCAATTCAATACTATGGTAACAATCAAAGTTATATTTTTGTCTCTGCAATCTGACATTAATTTTCCTACTGTCGAAACAGGCGAGAAAGCGAATGAGAATGTAACCAGAAACCTAACACTTTGGATTTGCTGAAAGCAATGCTTTAATACTTTTGTAATATGAAAAATCCTCATTCGGCGAGAAGACGGCATCACATTCATGAAACCGGAAATGAAATCTCATTATAAAAATAAATAATAACAATTCTGTATC
>NC_061100.1:145596791-145664291 GCF_015104395.2 Macrobrachium nipponense
AATCTTTATACCTTCATAATAATCTAGTAATGGCCATAGTGGGATATCATCACAAATAAATATAGAAAACACGAAAAACTTCATTTATCACAGCTCTTTGAATAGGAAGAGGCTGAGATGTTTCCCTTTTTTAAACAAACATATTTATGAGACATATAACGGTTTTTGTGAAAGTTGAATTTTGTTGTTGAAGCAAAAACTTATCTCCAATAAAGGATTTGATACGTCAAAAAATAAAAGAAAATTTTATAGTGAATGAATTAATAAATAAGCAAACAAATAAATAATAAAAGTAGATTAATAAATATAAAGCATAACGGTACTTAAGAAAGTTGAATTTTGTTGTTAAAACAATACTTATCTTCAATAAAAATAGATAAATAAACATAAAGCATAACGGTACTTCAGAAAGTTGAATTTCGTTGTTGAAATAATACTTTTCTTCAGTACAGAAATAAATAAGTAGAAAAACATATGAATGAATGAATGAATGAATGAATAAACAAATAAATAAACAAACAAATAATTAAATAAGTAAATGAATAAAAAAATGAATAAATTCACGAAGAAGAGAAAGAAGCAACACAAACAAATCCAAATTGCTGAGCATTACCAAACACGGGGCGTTGGAGCAAGGGGTGACTTCCAGGTCATCTCCTTGACAGAAGGCACCTCCGGCTGCAGGAGTTGGGGAATCGCACAGACGGGTACGCTGCCGAAGGCCCTGTTGACAAGTTGTGCTGCACTCGGACCAAGCGCTCCATTCTCCCCAGCCTCCCGAAACTGAAGGACGACAGGTGACGTCATAGGACTGAAGTGTTGATTAATGTTATTTGCATTTATGATTTTCATCTTGGTACCGCGAGAGGATCGGTTAAAGACGTACATACATACATGCACATACATACATACACACACACACACACACACACACACACACACATATATATATATATATATATATATTTATATATATATAGAAATATATATATACATGAATATGATAATAAGGGCGTGAAGTTGATTAACAGAGTAGAAATAAAATAAAAATGTATTAGTGTCTCTTCAATATCAGATTACAATCTCGTTTCACATACATTTATTTCTATAACTCAAATTTAAAATCTAATATACGTACATACATACATACATAACATACATACATACATACATACATATGGTGATGAAGGAGCAAAGTTAATCCACGTAGAGAGACAAAATAAAATTAAAATTTAAAAACATCTTTCCAATTCCGAAACCGCAAAGTTATTCATATATATCTATTTCTATAATTCATAATGAAGATTTAATATAGTACATATATACTTACCTACATAAATAAATATACATGATCATAGTGAAGAAGGAATAAAGTTTATTAACATAAAGAGAGACGAAATAAGCTCTTAAATTCCAAACTTATTGTATGTAATATATATTTATTTTTATAATTTACAGTGAAAATAAAATATAACAACATAACAAGACATACATACATACATACACCAATTATACATCATCATACATACATAAATACATCCACAATAACATACATACATACATACATACATACATACATACATACATACATACATACATACATAATAAAATCGTTTGTAAACACATGCACCAATCAAAAACTCTGAAAAAATGAATATGTAAAATGTAAGATAAAAATCCCATTTATAAACTGTCACAATACTTGAATTTTTATGACTGTTCGACCGCCTGAGCATACCTGGGCAATCCCGAAGTTTGCAAGGTTCTTCCTCGACCGTTTGCCCAATACAAGGTCGACCTCCATACAAAGGCGCAGGGGCTGTACAATATCTGGTTCTCAAGCGTACGCCGCTGCCACAGGTCACGCTGACGAAGGAAGAGAAGTTGTGTGTCTGGCTGGAGTTTCAACAGTGAAAGGTTAATGAGGGGTCAAATTTATCGTTTACTCTCTCTCTCTCCTCTCTCTCTCTCTCTCTCTTTTTGGTAACGCAGCCGTCTCAGCAAATGGTTTATTTTTTTCCTCGAATAGGAAATATACAAAACTCTCTCTCTCTCTCTCTCTCTCTCCAATAACTCGATCGAGTTCTCAAGCTGGTTACTATTGGTTATTAATACAACCTCCCGGGCTCCCATCTCTCTCTCTCTCTCTCTCTCTCTCTCTCTCTCTCTCTCTCTCTCTCTCCCCCTGGTAATGCAGCCGTCTTAGCGATGGTTATGGTTTTCTCTAATAAGGAAATATACCCCCCCCCCCCAAAAACTCTCTCTCCTTCTCTCTCTCCAATTAACTTCGAGTTTTCCTCAAGCTGGGGAATTAATTGGTTAAATTTTAATACAACTCCGTCCCAAAACATCTCTCTATCTCTTTATCATTTACTCTCTCTCTCTCTCTCTCTCTCTCTCTCTCTCTCTCTCTCTCTCTCTCTCTCTCAAATAACTCGATCCGATTCTCAAGCTGGTTACTATTGGTTATTATGCACCTCCCGGGCTCCCATCTCTCTCTCTCTCTCTCTCTCTCTGGTCTATTCAAGTTACAAGTCAATTAACTGAATTTTTATAGATGAATAAGTCTTTTAGTCTCATATCGAAATTAAAGATTTGCACGTTCGTTAGTAAATACTGCTGTCCCTGTTCCTCTGTCTCTCTCATGCAATAATAAAAGGTACATTTATACAGAAGTGTGACGGCGTTCGGTCTGACTGTCTGACTGTCTGTCTGTCTGACTGTCTATCTGTCTTTTACCTGCATTCACCCCAGGGATCCCAAGGCGACCAGTTCCCATCGACTGGGCAGGGCTGCGGTCGACAAGGACGGGTATGGATGTCATGTGGACGTGAATGAGTCTCCGATCTATCGTTGGCATCGTCACTCTTACAAGGGGCACCGCCATGGCGGGGGGCGGGCGAGTCGCACGCCCTTCTCCTCTCCTGCTGCCCCTTGCCACAGGAGACGCTGCAGGATGACCAAGGTCCCCAGGATCCCCACATGCCGTTGACTACTCGGAAGGAAACGAAAGTGTTGACCAGGTATCGTTTTCATTAGGTCTAGGACATTTCATTTTTAAGTTTATTTTACAAATAACAAATATAACGTGTCGAGTAATATGCTATATGATGATTGTCAGGGGTCGAAGACTCTACATAAAGGATCTCTATGTTCAAGGTGTATGCCGTCAATGGGTTGCAGATCACTGTGCATTAAAAAAACTTCTCAAATTATAATACTCTCCATATGATATATCGTATACAAACCAACGTGTCATAACAGTTAATTGCGTCCTATACGACAGGAAAAATGAATATTCTTAAGATCATGATGTCTGGCATATAAGAAGGTCCATCAATGAGTTTTATGATAGTTAGGGGTATACAGTACTCTCTAAAGAATGTTGAGGTTATGGCAGGGTAGACAATTACATATGTTAGCATATGGTTATCATCAAGGAACAATTTGATATCTACTACATAGACGAATATAGCACCTTTTAATTACTTTAATTTTTTTAAAAACTGACAAAAGTAGCAATAATAATAATAATAATAATAATAATAATAATAATAATAATAATAATAATAATAATAATAATAATAATAGGATGGAGTTTGGAATAGAAAAATGCGCCTTAGTCAACATACAAAAGGGCAAAGTAACAAGAACTGAAGGGATAAAGCTACCAGATGGGAGCGACATCAAACTCATAGATGAGACTGGATATAAATACCTGGGAATAATAAAGGGAGGGGATATAAAACACCAAGAGATGAAGGACACGATCAGGAAAGAATATATGCAGAGACTCAAGGCGATACTCAAGTCAAAACTCAATGGCGGAAATATGATAAAAGCCATAAACACATGGGCAATGCCAGTAATCAGATACAGCGCAGAAATAGTGGAATGGACGAAGGTAGAACTCCGCAGCATAAATCAGAAAACCAGGAAACATGACAATACACAATGCACTACACCCAAGAGCAAATACGGACAGACTATACATAACACGAAAGGAAGGAGGGAGAGGACTACTAAGTATAGAGGACTGCGTCAACATCGAGAACAGAGCGCTGGGGCAATATCTGAAAACCAGTGAAGACGAGTGGCTAAAGAGTGCATGGGAAGAAGGGCTGATAAAATTAGACGAAAACCCAGAAATATACAGAGACAGGAGAATGACAAACAGAACAGAGGACTGGCACAACAAACCAATGCACGGACAATACATGAGACAGACTAAAGAACTAGCCAGCGATGACACGTGGCAATGGCTACAGAGGGGAGAGCTAAAGAAGGAAACTAAAGGAATGATAACAGCGGCACAAGATCAGGCCCTAAGAACCAGATATGTTCAAAGAACGATAGACAGAAATAACATCTCTCCCATATGTAGGAAGTGCAACACGAAAAATGAAACCATAAACCACATAGCAAGCGAATGTACGGCACTTGCACAGAACCAGTACAAAAAGAGGCATGATTCAGTGGCAAAAGCCCTCCACTGGAGCCTGTGCAAGAAACATCAGCTACCTTGCAGTAATATGTGGTACGAACACCAACCTGAAGGAGTGATAGAAAACGATCAGGCAAAAATCCTCTGGGACTATGGTATCAGAACAGATAGGGTAATACGTGCAAATAGACCAGACGTGACGTTGATTGACCAAAATCAAGAAGAAGTATTACTCATTGATGTCGCAATACCATGGGACACCAGAGTTGAAGAGAAAGAGAGGGAAAAAATGGATAAGTATCAAGATCTGAAAGTAGAAATAAGAAGCATATGGGATATTCCAGTGGAAATTGTACCCATATTCATAGGAACACTAGGCACGAACCCAAGATCCCTGAAAAGGAATCTAGAAAAACTAGACGCTGAAGAAGCTCCAGGACTCATGCAGAAGAGTGTGATCCTAGAAACGGCGCACATAGTAAGAAAAGTGATGGACTCCTAAGGAGGCAGGATGCAACCCGGAACCCCACACTATAAATACCACCCACTCGAATTAGAGGACTGTGATAGAGCAAAAAAAAAAAAAAAAAAATAACAATAATAAAGGAAATATTTCACTATGGAATTCGCACAAAGCTCGACCACTCATGGAAAATTCAAACTTGACCTGATTTCAGTAACAATACCTCTGATGCTGAGGTCAGCCTTGGCTAGATCTTCTCCGAGGTCATTGTAAGCCTGGCATATGACCTGACCTTCATCCTCCATCTGTGCGGCTATCAACTGTGGGATATTCATAACAAATGGGTATATATCTGATAATTTCCAAAAAAATGAATATCCTAGCATGAGCTTATATCTTGCGGTTAAAATGTAACTAAATATTCATAATTTTTAATGGTAATTAACTATAGACTTAACTTACATCAAGCAGAAGCTGCTTTCTTGAATGCTAAAACTGATGGTTAAGACCTCTTGTCAATCAAGGCATGTTCTGTTAATGATCTATTTGTTAATTATACGTTAAATTTGCAGTGAAGAAATATCACTATAATAATTACAGGAAAATGTCAGTTTTCCATGGAATGTTTATGAGCAGAGCAACACATTATTAACAACTTATGTATTAAATAGCTCCCTGGAATGCAAAACAAAATAATAAAACCTATTAATATATACAAACCTCTAACATCTGAAACATATAACAGATATGAAATATCCAGACTTTGATATTTTAGTTATTGGTTACGCCAAAAAATAACCATATTGATGCCCCCTTTCATTTCTGATTATCTTAGAATAAGATTTGTGATAGCAACTGAAATGGGAATACTTCTGTAAAGCACAACATAAAATAATAGCATAAACAAGAAATAAACAAAAATAAATATGTATCATCTGAGAGACACAAAATATGTGAAACACCATAAGTATAGTATAGAATTTTTTGTTGTTAAATACCCTATGAAGAACAACACGTGGTGAAAAGTATAAATACAGAGAAATATCTAACATATGATGCATATAAAACATGAAAAGGAATATCCAAGAGGTCATTATTTTCATATAAAATAATTACCTGGAGGGACCCATTCGTGAGATGTAGATAACGGGAGTGGAGTTCCCCGGGGGTGACACCCCACTGAATGGTGGGGACGGGGGATCCCTCAGCCTCACAGTCGAAAACAATGGTGCCTCCAACTTCAACAACTGCAAAATATTCATATAGGTATACATACACACACACATAAATATATGCGCAAAAATCACAGTAGATGCACATGACTTCATTATATAAGCAAATACCATAGTTAAAATGATAGGCAGAAAGTCAGTACCAAGCACTTTCGCTTTTATTCAGGCATTGCCTCGACAATGCCTGAATAAAGGCGAAAGCGCTTTGTACTGACTTTCTGCTTATCATTTTTCTGTGGCATTTCCCGGCTTTTTCCTATTTATATAATATATATAAATATATATTATATATATATATATATATATTTATATATATATATATATGTATATACATAAGAACATAAACAGTAAAATTTCAAAAGTATTGCAGTCAAGGACAACAATATCTTCAATTAAAATCATTGGAAAAAAACTCTTATATACGATAATTCCTAGAATGTGAGTAGACAAAAGTTCAATTTTATGAGGAGGCAAATGATATTGAATTTTTATCCTAACCTTAGTTGTTCTTAAAGTTTGCACTTATTGCAGTTTGCTTGAGAACTTCAGCAGCTACTTCAAGCAAAGAAGAAAATGATATAAATAGAAATAATCATTCGAGCACACCCAAAGAAAAAGCTAATTTTGTCAGGCGGAAATTAACGTTGCATTTCAATCAATGTAGCTTTCAGCCTTCAAACTGACCTGATCACGATTAGATTAAAAACTTATCCGATGCATAAAGAAAACATCTCACTAGAAATTAAAATTTCAGAACATTCAAGCAATATAGACGTTTTTCAGAGACGGACAACAATGATGAGGGTAAAATTTAATCTTGGTTGCTAATTTACATCGCGCTCCCTTCATTTACCCCAAAACCTCTAACAAGTGCAAAAGATACAAGAAATTATTCTTTAAATAGTTATCATTTCCTGACATTTAAGCGAAAAACATAAAGTGTTTTCCATCGAGCAAATGCATTTTTATCTTCATTTTCGTGCACATTTACTTTGCACCCATAATATTTTGCCCGAGGCTCCCAAAATACAATTTCTTGATGGATTTTCTACCGTTTATGGCAACATTTCCATTTGAGTTTTCATAAGAATTACAAAAATAAATATTCGTAGAAAGCACGAAGAAATAAGGGAGATGCTCTGGAAAGGGTAAATCTACGATTCAGTATTTCCACTATTGTGTGCGAGACAACGGTTATTATCAAACGCACCAGGATTCCACACAAAGGGAGAATCTCTGATTGATTAGTGAATGAACGCATGGACCACTGAATGACTTCTCTTTAACCAAACATTTTCCTTTGTGCGTTAAGACCAGATAAAGCGGGAGAATTTCCAATACGTAGGAAAGCGCTAACAATTTCAGCATTGCTTTCTGTAAATATTGAGACTAGACGACCAAGTCATCAGGGAAAAGCAATAATTAATAAGAAGTCCCATGAATGACGAGAATAGCTAGTTTGTCTGCCCCACTATTCTCTCTTCCGATGAACTCTAGTTTCCCGCCGAGAGAAGTTAAAGCGAAAGAGCAGCTAAAAGTAAGAGAGCATCAGTTTCCCTCCTTTATTTCTAATGAGTTCTTTGCTCCATTAGATGCAAAACCACAAAGCAATAAAAACTGTCACTCATGAGTAATGCATGGCTTCATTTCTTTCTTTCTATGAGGAGTCTTTTGCAATATTTTACATCAGTGACTGGCCTACCCTCCAAAAACAAAAAGATGCCATTAAACGTTGCTGCCACGGCTCCCCTCTCCCCAACCCCCACCACCATACAATAAAAAGGTGCTATTAAACTTACCTGCACTGACAGGTGGCCGGGTGAGGACGGGAGGCGTATGCACCACAAGGTGAGCAGTGGCCTCCGCTGCTCCAGCATCATTACTTACGACGCATTTATATTCACCTGCATCCGACGCTTGCAAGGAATCTATCACCTGAGAAAGGAACCAGGGGCAAGGGAAAATACGAGCGATTTTACTGAGCTCCCACAAACAAATTAAATTTTTATGGTAAGATGAAATTCTGTCGTCGTCTCACGGTGCTGATCATTGGAACTGAATATAATTTCAAACACTTTCAAATGGTCAGAATCATTCTTAAAGGCAAAGTAGAAACTGAACCAAGTGATGGTACTGATTATTGGAACTGAATATAACTTTAAACTTACAATCAAAATCATTCTTAAAGGCAAAGAAGAAAATTAACCATATAATTGTACTGATTATTGGAACTGAATGTTATTTTAAGACTTTCAAATGACTAGAATAAGCCTTTAGAGCAAAAGAGAAAAGGAGAGGAAATTATGCTCACCAACGACCCGTTCTCCATCAAGTGCACGCGGTCAGACGAGTGCACAGAATGCCCCTCCTTGATCCAGGTCGTGGCAGGAGCTGGGTCACCTTCGGCAACGCAGGTCAGAGTGACGGCGTTCAATTCCAAAACGGTCATCTCTTCGGGGGCGTACATGATGACAGGGGGCACTAAATAAATGAGAGAAGAAAGCAAGATGCTAAAGGTAAAGGACTGGTAATGGAATAAAGAAATGGAAAATGTCTTTTTTTTTGTTTTTTGTGTCCCAACTGATGAATCAATGACCAAACTACTCCTCTTAAAAAGGCTTCACTTAGCAGCTTCATAACCCGGGTGAGAAGCCCATTCATCATCATATCGAACCCACTTACAAATTATATACTATTTACTCATATACTGTATGATGCTCATGGGTTTCTTTGACGAAGGTAGTCCATTCGAACACAATGAAATGACATTTATTCCTCCTTATCATTATTGGTGAGGAACCTTATGTTGTATGAAAGGCCTAACACAGCTCTAAGCCGCTTAAAAAACTGGAAATAGATGCAGTAGCATCAAGGAACCTGCATTAAAGGTATTAAAAGTCTAATTCATAGGCCACTTTCACCAGTTTTTCTTCACCCATTCCTTATAGTCGACCTAACTTTCTGTAACCTATCAGGTTGATGTCCTTATTTCTGAAAGAATATGTAAATGTTCGGAATTGATTATATCCTTGTTTACAAATTCAGCACATCCACTGCTCCAGTCTGATTTGTCGCCAGAATGACATACGTTCAGATTTAGCTCTATGGATGCTCTTTTATTATACATAGATTAAGATAGGGGAAGGGAAATAAATTCTCTGCAGGGTGGGAAGAATCCGGAGGTTTACACCAGGCCTCTTACACTTCCAAATCAATAGTCTAAGAAGACTAATATTTGTTTCTTTCCTCTAATTGTTGTTGGAAATGGACCCAAAAAGTCCATAGTTACTATACCAAACTTGTACAAAGGCCCATTGTGGCCTAAGGTTTGGTTAATCTAAAACCAGCCAACCAATCAAGAGGACGTGTCTGAGAAAAGAGGAAATAACTGAAAAGTAACATAATTACTGTACCGAATGCATATTCTAATAGTTCACATCTGCCTTATGCATTTTAGGGCATTATGAGAGAATACTTTATATCGAACCTAGAGATTCCGGCTAACCAACCTGTCATTAAATAAGTTGACTCATGATTTTCATAAAATAAAACCTATCTGTATAACTCTTTTAGTACCATTGTTCCTTAAGTAAGGTCATCTTTGTTTTCAAGTAGGCGATTCTGACTTACATAATTCCTTTCTAATTTTCTTTTTTAGGATTCGATAACTTGTCATATAAATCTTAGTCAGCTGAAATTGTTTTTTGGTCTCACTGATTATGACAAGCTGAAGGGACAACCGCTTATTTCTGTGCATTTCTGAGAGAAACCATCACAACTCACATACTCACACACACACACACACACACACACACACACACACACACACACACACACACAACCTTCCCCACCACACAAGAAAGTAAAAAGAATGCAAAATATATAAAGTTCTTACCAGTACGGTTTCTATCCTGAGCTGCAATAGTATGGTTTAATTAATACCTTTTGTGGAGTTGTTATCACATAAATACACGAACCAGATCAGTTAATCGATTAATCTACAATTCACAGCTCTATAACTGTTTACTTTTTCCTGTTTACAAAGTCTTACAAATGTAAATGTAGAGAAACTCTGTCCCATTAACCTACGTTCACATATGCTGGTTTTCAGAATGCAGAACAGCGCTAGAACAAATATTCTTGCTTATCTCCATTCGCTTTCGGAAAAAAAGAACGAAATAGAATACGATGGGAACTCCTTTCAACCCTCGTTAGCTGTTGCGTCATCATAAATGGAAGTCTCGTAATCTGAGAATCATGCAAGAGGGGAAAGCGTAGGAAATAAAAGCCAGGAAAGGAAATGGATTTAGGAACTCTTCTCTTAACAAGAGGATGTATTTCAACATCCTTTCTATCTGACCAATCAAAACTCACGCAAAATTGAAGCTGCTTTCATACGCACATACACACATGCGCACACATGCTTACATAGGCGTTACCTTTGACCCTGACACCTGCAACGGCTTTTCTGTGACCCGCCTCGTTTTCGGCAATACAGGTGTAGGTCCCTTCGTCAGTTTTGGAAGCTCTTTCAACCACTAGGGTACCGTGGCCGCCGCTGGAGGTCGAAACACCTGTCACCTGAAGGAAAAAAATTGCTTAAAATGGTAAAAAAAAAATTTCTTTCATTGAAAGCATCTGACTCAATTAACATCGTCTCATAGAGCCATAAGTTGCAGGGTTACAAATTCAACATTTTCGAAGTTAAGGAAAAAAAAAGCACCAACATTTCTGTCTAATAATATTGGCTGTGAATATTTTTTATACTACTGGACATTTGTTCGTTAAGATAGGGGAAGCTATAGTATATGTTATGAACAACAGTGCGAGTTTCATTTACCGGGTAATACGAGAAGCCATGCGCTTTATCGATAAAACTAAGAGTAATATATACCTACGTATGCACACATGACTAAAACATTCCAAACTATTCATTCAAAAAATAAACTATCGCCCACTGTCATAATTTTTCCTATATAGTACATGGAGTAACTTTTACAGTGAGAGAAATTCACGCCTATATCACCTTGGTGCCATTTAAGAGCCACCTAATTGAAGGAACAGGCACTCCCGTGGCTTCACATTCAAGTTCCAATCTGAAATGGGAAAAAAAGAAAGAAAATAAAGATAGAGATTTGATCAGGACTTGTAACTTATTCATGGTTGAATAAGTTGAATATGGAAGTTCAAAGGGAGCAATGAGATGGAATAACGAAACAACATTATTATTAATAAACAATAAAGTCTTCTTAAGTGATACTAATCTGTCCTGCTTTGTTTAAGGCGGCATTTAAATGAGCCTTTATATTTTATTTTTACCAAAGTAGTTACTGACCGGTGCAAAATGAATGTACAAATCATGTTTTAAAAAAGCTGCCTACAAGAAAATAGTCTGCATATAACACGCAGTGTTATTAATTCTATATTTTTTCCTGAGTATTTTATGGCTACAATAGTCCTCATAAGAACAGTTTTTAAGGAAATAGCAATAACCGCTTAAGACTGTTAATAGTATCACAATGACTGTTACCATTTTTTACAACAATAAGGATAGTCGCACTAACAAGAATCTGCAAAATAACTTCCATATTATGACTATCACGCATACCAATACTATTGTTACAACTACTACCATCAATAATAATAAACAAGTAATAAATGTGCCGAAGCTTCTTCGGCGCAATCGAGTTTTCTGTACAAAGTATAATGCTGTATAAAACCATCAACTATGACTGGCAGCACTACAGTTGCTCACCACATGCGGTAGAGTGAGGGTGCATCCCATGGCCACGGATAGCGCTGCCATGTGTCTCATGGCCTCAGACAACGCTGCCAGATGCACGATAAATGGCTACTTTAACCTTAGATAAAATAAAAACCAATGAGGCTAAAGGGCTACAATTTGGTATGTTTGATGATTGGAGAGTGGACGATCAACATACCCATTCGGAGCCCCCTAGCCTTAGTAGTTTTTAAGATCTGAGAGCGAACAGAAATAGTGCAGACGGAGTGGTAGATAGCCATCTCAATGGTTTTCTTTTGCAGAAAACTACAAATATGAAGAATGTCACTCACCTGTCTCCCCTGGTGACCTCCTGAGTCCTCGGAAGGACAGTCATCCTTGGAGGAACTTGAACGACGACCACCACTTCTCTGTACAACCTCCCAGCAGCGTTGGAGGCAAGGCAGGTGTATAGACCGGAATCAGATGCCTGATAGATATCAAATAAATGGGAACGTGATAATAAAGGGAATAATTCACTCATTAACTGAGCAGACCTATTTGAAGGATGTGTAATTTTGAAAAAAAGAAATAACTTATATAATGAAGCAACGTGAGGATACGAATACAGTTGTTACACGAATCACTAAGACAACGACAAATCAGATGTATCAGGCTTGTTTTTTGAATGCTTGTATAAAATCTATCGTTTGTACTTAACTGTTCTATTATTTTTTACCACGTGATCTACGTCTTTCATATTTGATTTGTTTAAAATTAAAATATACGCAAGACGAATAAAATTCTTGAAAAAAAATTACAAGGGGTGATCAGGCCTCCAGCTTACTTGTGTCACATGCTAAATCTACGGTAAAATACCCATTGTTTCACCAACGGAAATTAAAATGAATACGCTATACGTTATAGGAAATAATTGTTTTGTATTGTTTAAGATGAACATTATTTACTCTTTACATTTTCACTCTAATAAATATATCATAGATTAGGGCAAAATTACCTGTATAGATGCAATGACCAACTCTCCATTTGTGGTCAGCTTGAGCCTCTGTGTCTCAGAGAGAATCCTCCCTTCTCTTAGCCACCTGGTTTGAGGAGTTGGATATCCGGATGCTGTGCACCCAAGGGTCAGCTCCTCACCCCTCACAACCGACACAGCCTCTGCCAGATCTTCCTCTACTGACGGGGGCGCTGAAAGTGAGATAATACACGTACAATAACGATGCACAGTTGCAGCGACTCGAATAAGGAATCTTCTACGATGATTGCCCTCGTTTCATTTTTCCGAAGGTAATAGCAGAAGAAGAAGAAGAAGAAGTAGGATGAAAGAGAGAGAGAGAGAGAGAGAGAGAGAGAGAGAGAGAGAGAGAAAAGTTTTATATGTAAAATACATGAGACGATGGGTTGATTTTTCGAAGCTTCAGTTGGTTACCTTCCATTTTTCTTTATTACTTTTTCCAGGTATTTTTAATCTTTTTACATATGTGAGTCCTAGGGTTATAATTAATATATTTAATAGCATAATGTGATGGGCTGTGACCTTTTTGGAATGCAGAGAACAGAGCCGAAGCAACGACCCGAGAAAAGCTGATAAAGGATTTCTGGGTGGCGTGATATGAAACTGCATAGTTAGGCGAGTCAATGTTCATCAGTTCATGGGTCTTTGTTCAAAGTGCCTTTGGGAAACTGGTTGTAGCCAGTAATATGAGGCGTAAACGAAGTGTGCATTCGTATGTGCGTGTGCGCCACTTCCTTTGATAATGGCCTCTCTAGCCAAGTCTATGGGAAGACTTGCACAAAGATTCATGGGAGGAAGGCAAAGCCACGATGGCGGATGCCAAAGTGTTTTTATTTATCAGTGAGTGAGATATTCCAGCTGCAATGGGTGAGTGTTCAATTACTTTAGCCAAAGGAATGGCTTGTTTCACATTGTAGAATATTTAATCTTTAACTTTGTCTTGAAACTTATGTGTGCTAACGAGTGTGTTCCTCGTGTCTTTGAAACAGACAATTTTGGCAAGGGCATTGACTGGCAAAGGGGGTCCGAGAGTCCTAGAGGGACAGGGAGTCCCAGATGGGAGAGACAATTAGTGTGACAAATTACTGTTTTAGACATTTTAATGTTGGGGAGTTAACTGAGTTAAGTTAGTCAGTAAGACTTGGATCATTATCTTTCCATTGTTAAATAAATAGTTATTTTTTACATAACTTGACTCGTTTTGATTACCTATTAGAATGGAGAGAAAGAGGTCGAGAGAGAGAGAGAGAGAGAGAGAGAGAGAGAGAGAGAGAGAGAGAGAGAGAGAGAGAGAGGGGTCGCAAGCCGTTGGTCGCTTGGAGAGAGAGAGAGAGAGAGAGAGAGAGAGGCTGTGTGTATTGGGTTGCCTGACGCCCGGAGTTCCACGTTTACCAAATGAATAACGAGATTAATATCCCGTTAACACATACATGTGTAAGTAAAAAAAAATGCCGCATTCAGATTTGTAATCTTTATAAATTACAAATTCTGATGACACGCAACTTACCTGATTTTAATTTCTATTACCAGACCTTTTTTTTTTTTTTTTTATTTTTTTTTTTTTTTTTATTAAATCTCATTAGATATTTGCCTAAAAAAAAAAGATTTCAAAATAAAATTCAACATTCGTAAATGTCAGGCATTTTTCAAATAAATCGTCCTCACTTTAGCTTGTTTAGCTTCATGAGATAAATAGTCTTTAATAACCTTATGAAAGTATAACCTGAGATCTGCAATTGGAATTCATGTCTGGGAAGAAATCTACAAAGCGATTCGAGCATTACTATAGTCATTAATGATGCACTTTCATATATTTTATGATCAAACTTACTTAAAATCTATTGCATAATCAAAAATTTATATCTTGAGATCTTTAGGTATTTGTTTCATATAAACACATTTGTAACCTAATTATAGGACCAAATTTTATTACTACTGTAGGGAAATAATCTTTGATACCACCTTACCATAGAGGGCATCACTGTGCAAGCTCAGCGAGGGTAAGCTGCCAAAAATAAGAGAGAGAGAGAGAGAGAGAGAGAGAACTTTTATGGTCGGTGATAAAAGATGAAAAAATACCGACTAATCCAAGAAATTTTCATGGAATTTTCGCGTGTCTTTCTTATTATTAAAAAGAGCTATATTTTTATTTTATATAAAAAATAAAAATATAGGTCTTTTTTTTTAAGCTCTGCAAAATTTCACGGAACAGGAAATATTAGTGTAAGAAATTTTCGTGAATTTTTGTAAACTAGAAGTCTAATCTATTAACGTGTTGCACACCATACATGGCGGCCTAAGGAAGCGAAACCACAGGGAAACAAATAAAAACTATACATGCTGGAAAAATGGAAATATACAGAACGTGAGGAGTGGAGCCAAAGTAATAGACATACACCAAAACAGCCATATAAATAAATACTCTAAAACTAATTAATGTACAGAAAATTTAATAGAAACAATACGTTTGAAAAGACACAATGTTCAGATTTGAATGAAGGACTGTGCTGGAGGACAGATTGAGTCAATAACCAGTGTTTTATGTATAAATCGTGTTGAAAACTTATAACGATATTACAATACCCGTGGGATTTAGACATTGTAATAGTGCAACATTACATTTAGTTCTGCTTAATATTTCCTTTTATGTTTTTGCCTTGCGTTTACATTTCCATGCAATACACTCTTACGGTAGTTAGCTACCGAAATGCTGTTAAATTATGTGTATCTTGTAGAATTGTCAGCGTTGTCTAAGTTTGGGGAAGTTAATACCGAATTATATATCAGATATTCATCAGTCATTCAATATAAAACACTAACGAGAAAGGAAATAGTTACCATATAATGTATTGTCTACTTGAAGTAATTTAATAATATAAAAACTGCTATTTTAAATTTGTATTAATTTTTCCTTCAACTATACATTTTCGCTTAGAAAATTAATCCATTACGCTGAATTGAAATGACAGATTTCTTGTTTTTCGTGTTTCTAGAAATTCCGCGAATTTATTTTAATCGCGAAATCAATTTACTGGGGAGCGATGTTGTTCAGTAATGTCAATAAAGAATAAATTATAAAGGTATTTTATATTTCTACATGTCAGTGACTGCAGTTTTTGAAATAGAAAATCCAAAGTTTTTGTGTGAGTTGCAAAATAGTTTTGCCAGTAGATAACTGTTGAAAAATTGTGCAGGAAACTGGCTAAATCGTTCCCTGATAGCAGCAACGATAGAAGGTGATTCACTAACACACACACACAGGTAGAGAGAGAGAGAGAGAGAGAGAGAGAGAGAGAGAGAGAGATCGTCTGGCCATTGGGAGAAATTTAATAATTAAAAGTTCTCTCCTCGTTGTTGCTCCTGGGTGAGTCGCCATTTTCTAGCCAGCAAAAGCATTGACGTAAATCTAAAAACTGTTTCTGTTCTTTATGAATCCAAATTATTTCTTGTTCTCTAACAATTTTTGTCTCCAAAGCATTGTTGGGTAACATACAAAATAATCATCTTTTTACTACTTAAGTAAGCCTATTTATCAAGTTAAAAGAGAACTAGTAGAATTTGCCCCTTTTAGAAATGAATGCCTATTGTTGACTATTACTTTTGGAGATGACAGTTATTTCCGTCTGTTTGTATCTGTTTGTCTTCTGTCTACATGTGAATGATATGAAAGATTTATTTCAAAAAGTGCTTCACGAATTCATACAAGTTGTGGTCTTTTCTTGTTAAAAACCATGAATAGCTCATTATTCTCGCATTAATTCCAATACTACTTTGACCTAGTGTATTTATAAACATTGCATCTAGATAAGATCAGATAAAAGGAAAGAGAGCAAGAGCCAAAAGGGGTACTGACGACAGAGTAACAGCAGAATACGATTCAACCGTTCTGAAATAAATGAACTTCATTACCAAGAAATATGTAAGTTTTCACTTATAAATTCTGTTGATGTCAGACAATCACTCGATCAAAAATGCTCTAAACCACCAACCAAATCTAGCTTTAAACATCATCTGAACGTTTTACAGATACATGCGCATCTAGATTTGAGTATTCATTAAGATCCTCGTAAAGATATTCGTCCGTTTTACTAGCATTAATAACACTTTTATCAATCAAGCATCTTCTATTATTCTATTCGCTGGTTAAGGATTCAGTGTCGTTTCCATTATTATTTCAGTTTGTTTTGATAAAAATTCAGTTATCATTCTAGATATTGAAAATACTCATTATTTCCTTATTGTACATTTTCCATACGAAACTTTGGAAAATATTTCCTTAATTTTATTCCTACCTTCTATTTTGTTGTTTTCGCTTTCGTATCTGAAAACAGGTTGTTTTTTATTTTTTTTATTTTTTGAATCTGTGCACCTTCGGAATAAAACACATGATTTTATGTTGTGTCGGATCGTTGCTGACTACCTGACGGTGGCGAAGAGTTTAGGGAAACTCCTCTTTATAAAAATGAACTTTTTGATACTGTATGAACCGCTTTGTGATCATTATAGGAAAAACGTTTCCTAAAAACAATTGAAACAATTCCAGCTGTTGTCACTGGAACGACTGCTAGACTCTCAAAGAAACTGTTTTTAAGGTCATTAAAGGGCAAAGACTACAAAGGGAGACAGAGATGGATTCAATGGTTATCTAAACACGAGTGTGACTAGCTGGCTATTATAAGCTCAACACAGGACGAAGGAGACCAAGGAAAATCTGGCTGAGGACAAAGCGAAGACGTACGTATATCTTAGTTTAACCAGACCACTGAACTGGTTAACAGCTTTCCTAGGGCTGGCCAGAAGAATTAGATATTTTTACTGGGCTAGGAACCAACTGGTCACCTAGCAACGGGACGTACAGCTTATTGTGGAATCCGAACCACATAATATCGAGAAATTAGTTCCTAATCACCAGAAACAAATTCCCTCTGATTCCACGTTGGCAGAGCAGGGAAGCGAACTCGTTTCTACCGAATCGGTAAGCGAGCACGTAAACCACTCGTCCAACGAGGAACTGACATAGTGGAGAGAATTAAGATGATGAGCAGTTTGACTTGAAAAGGGAATCTGGTGCGAGTCCATTGAAAAACTTCTACTTACAGTGCACAGTCAAAAGGACCTCAGCCGCAGATCTTCCCGCCGGGTTGCGAGCCATGCACTCGTACCTCCCCATGTCTTCCACAGCGACGGGAAGGATCAGTAAACTCGATCCGAGAAGCTAGAATATAAAAAAATCATGAAAGGAATATGAATGTTTCAAAACTGCCTAAGGAGATGTACTGCCCGTCTTTGAGATATACATTTCATCTCCAGGGAGATTTCTTTCTTGGGGTTTTTGGTGATATTAGGCAAATCATTTTGACTATTTACAGGAATGAATAACTTATCTGACTCTAGAGATCCCATGGATAATAATAATAATAATAATAATAATAATAATAATAATAATAATAATAATAATAATAATAATAATAATAATAAGCAAATTGCAATATATTGTAATTTTTCATTCAGATTCTCTATTAGGGGCCCAAAATGCTTCAGTATACCACGTTTGAAGGAAAGGCCTATTTGAACCCTGACATTACTTAGTAATGAAAATGCATCATACAGGCACAGAAAAATGCCAATTCTAAGAAGAAAAAGAGGGACAGGACAATAAAAAAAGGAAGAAACGGCGACCCATATCTTACCTGCACTCTTGGATCCTCAGGCGTCACAGACTGCCCTCCACGATCGGGCCTTGCCCAGGTGATAACGGGCACGGGGGTACCTGAAACTTGGCACCTCAGACGCACCTCTTTGCCCACAATTCCTATGACCTCCTCCTGCCCAGCAGAGACGGAGGGCGATTCTTGTAACGAAGGAGACAGATATGGATTATTTCTAATGATAATTAGAAGTGATATATAGAAAACTAGGAAGGAGAAAGGGAGAAGAATAACAAAAATGTCGCTGGGTCTTTTGATTAAAAAGTGAAATCCAGACAAAATTAGTAAGAAGGAAGAAGCCTAATTAAAAAGAAAATGTCGATGGCGTCATTATTTTTCAATACCATCATATTTTCACTAATATTTGGAGTGGTTAATGTAAATGGGAGGGAAATGGTATATTTATTTCTTATAATATTCACTTTAATGTGCAGGAAACGTTCAGTTATTACCGTTTTCATCCATTTAACATTTTTATCATCAACGATGTCGTAACTAAATAGAAAATAGAGATTTCTATGATGTAAACATATACATAAAGAAAAACCACTTTTGCTTTCAATTCCATCCGAGGTGATGCTCGTTCAGCCTAAAGCCTAAAATCGAAACATCCTACCACAATGCGTGGATGATCCTAGCCACGGTTATTCACCTTGTACTACGAGGACGGTGTAGGCGTGGGCTACTCCTGCAGGACTACGGGCGGTGCAGATGTAGGTGTCAGCCAAATCGGGCGTCACCTTAGGCAGGTGAAGGGTACCAGGCGCCTTGAACTCGAACTCTGAAAAAAAAAAAGAATAA
This sequence comes from Macrobrachium nipponense, assembly GCF_015104395.2. NCBI lineage: Eukaryota > Metazoa > Arthropoda > Malacostraca > Decapoda > Palaemonidae > Macrobrachium > Macrobrachium nipponense. Next base: position 145,616,198 of record NC_061100.1, read on the forward strand.
AACGAATACGGAATCGTTGCCGGTCGAAAGGGTTGGTAAGAAATGGCAAATGGTGAAAAACAAAGTTTTTGAACCAGGCAGAGTGATATCTTTCAATGTATATAAATGATAACGGCCACAATATCCTCTTAACTTCTCGAATTTGTTACAGTATTTGGATAAGCTTGTTACAGCAAATTGACAAGTGTATCTGGTAAAAAGTGACTTGTAGATTATATATATATATATTATATATATATATATATTATATATATATATATATAATAGTATAATATATATATATATATATAATATATATATACATATATATATATATATATATGATATATACATATATAATATATATATATATATATATAAATATATATATATATATACATCTATATTATATATATATATATATATATATATATATATATATATATATATATATATATATTATTAAACAAACATTCAAGAATACATAGTGCAGAGACTCATATTAAATAAAGTATTTTGCAGACACCACAAACCACTGTACAGTAAATATGAAAAAGTATCTCATATCCTAAACAAAAAACAAACACAATAATACCTCAAAACAACAAACAACAAACAACTACAAGCAAACAAACTCATAAACGAGAATCTCATAAACTTCCTTCAAGTCATCAGTTCCACATCTCGTTCCGCATGACTCACCTGGTCCGGGGCTAATGACCTGATGTGCTTTGAGCCAGGTTATCGTGGGCGTGGGTGACCCCGAGGCATAGCAATGAAGTGTGGTCGATTCACCGCTGACAACCACCACCGTCTCCTTGCCCGCTTCCACTCCAGGAGGTGCTGTGGAAGCAAGTTGAAAAAAAAGATAAAAAGATTGTAGACACGATTGGAGGACAAAAATAGAAAACTAAATGATTGTACACATGATAAGGGAAAGAATAAAAGATTCAGAAATTGCAAACATGGTATGTATTTTTAGTTAATGGCCGTGTGATGTATGATTGATGCGGTGGATGCAATGTATGCTTTTTTCCTTTAATGAGACAACACATTTTCGACAAATGTCAGAAGCGTTAAAAGGAATAAAAAATAAGATTATAGACGCAATAAAGGATATGTATTTTTTTAGGTAATGGCCGAAAAAATACTACTGTCATTGAGATAGCAAAAGAAAAGAAAAGAAAAGAAAAAAAAAAAACTGCGGACGTGATACAGAAAATGTATTTCTTAGGCAACGGCCGAGAACACTACTGTCATTTAGCAAAATAAAAAAGAAAAAGGGTACACGTAATGGGCAAATGTATTTTTTAGGTAACGGCAGCTCCCCCCAACTCGACCTAAAAAAAACAAGCTTTTGCCATTAAGATACCAAAATGAAAAAAAAAAAAATCAGATGTGATTAGGGAAATGTATTTTATACATAATGGCCGAAAAAAACTACTTTCCACTAAGATAGTGATGAATGTCTCGCCATTTGGAATAGGGAAAGGCCTCAGGATCTATTGATCAAGTGACAGTAACTTGGAAGCACTGATAAATCTTTCGGTGGTTATTTTCAGTTAAAAGGTCTCTGTCAAAGTAGTGTTATTGGGAATTATGCCTGGAAATAGGAAGGCATATTTCCTTTATATATATATATTATATATATATATATATATATATATATATATATATATATATATTATATATATATATATAAAGCGAATAACACAGGAAAAATGATAGTCAGAAGTCCAAGAGCTTTCGTCTTTACTAACACAATGTCTTAGTAAAGACGAAAGCGCTTGGGTTTCTGACTATCATTTTTCCTATGGTATTCGCTTATTTAATGAAGTCACGTGCATCTACTGTGATTTTTTAAGCATATATATATATATATATATATATATATGATATATATATATATATATTATATTATATATGCACACGCAATACACGAGCGCAGTACATGCTTGTTTACTGCTAAAGTCCTAGGTTCTTTTTCTGTAACCCAAAAAATCTATTGATACCCATTGGCTCATATTCCCAATTATGTGGATGATTTGGCCTTGAATCAGAAGCGACACAGACCTATATATTTATTCATAATAATATATATATATCATAATAATATATATATACTATATATATATATATACTATATTATTATATATTACTTATACACACACACACACACATATATATATATATATATATATATATATACATATATATATATATATATATATATATATATGTATATATATATATATATATATAATATATATATATATATATATATATATATATATATATATATATTATATATATATATATACACCCACACACCACATATATATATATTATAATATATATATATATATATATATATACTATATATATATATATATTCTATATATATATATATATATAGATATATATATATAAATATTATATATAGTCCCTTATGAACTTTAAATATCAACTCTTACTTTGTACTGTGAGAGGGAAGGTGTGATTAGCTTTCCCAGCTTCATTTTCAGCGACGGACAGGTATAATTCCCGACGTGCTCAGGACGCACGGGTGACACTTGGAGCCCTCCTGAAGGTACGAGGCTGTCTTCCGCAGGCGGCAGAGGTGCTCCTTGGAAGTACCAATGGACCTGCCAAAAACAGATGCTTTCAGGAGTGACAATTTTCATTGTTATCGTGGTGGTCATCTTAATAACGTTGATGACGACGTGATGATAATTACGATAAAAATGGCAACAATGTTAACATTGACTTCTGCTACTACTAATGATATTACTTTCAATAGTTATATGGCTGTTGTACTATTTTGAATCATTACTTCCGGAATAAATGGGAGTCAAATCCAGTCTGCATGATGATAAGGTGTAATGAAACTTACTGTTATTCAGAGAAAATACTATGGAACTGCAAATTCTCTCGTTTATGAATGACATTTTCTTTTATAAATAAATAAAAATATATATATATATATATATTATATATCATAATATTATATATATATATAAATATATATATATATAATACTATAATTAATTATATATATATATAAAATATATATATATAGGATATTATATAGTAATTAATAAATAGGTATATATATTATGAGAGAGAGAGAGAGAGAGAGAGAGAGAGAGAGTCGCGTACTTTTGGACTGGGAAATCCTGTGAAGGAGCAAATAAGATTGACCATTTCACCCGACACAGCTAGGATTTCATCCGGTGCATCTAACAGTTGGGGAGGTTCTGTAGGGAAGAGATATAATTGGTCTCAATATTCTTATTATGGGATAAATAGTACTATGTACAGATAAGCATGAGTCATACAAACGCATATACATGAAATACAATTGGAGAGAAAGGTCTCAGGTACACAACAAGATCAAGAATACGAGATGGTTAATTGTCAAAAGGGTAAACATTAGAGATAATCCAGGATTATCGGATATCACACGGTCACAAACCTAAACAGATTTGACCCTAACCGAAATTAAAAAGTATCTTTCCAGTCCAAAACATGTAAAAACTGAATATATTAACTTTATTGCTTATATTTATCTACAACTTTTTTCATTATGAAGGCATCAAGTTTAAATAAACCAAGACTTAAATTTAGAACATTTCCATTATTTGACTGGATGAAACAAGATTCAATGATATTCCTTTTAACTGTCATTACATGGGATTAAGGCTCTTGCTTGACTCCAGTTAATAGGATGATCTAAATCTCTCATATGTACGAATAACGCATTCGATATTTGCCCAGTTCTCACAGAATATTGATGCTGTTTGAGACGTTGTGAAAGAGATTTACCGGTCTGTCCGTAATAGACTATATCACTTTTTGCAAGGAATTTCATATATGTAGCCTGGAAGATCTTTAGGAGAATTTTTGATTACTAAACTCTTGACATTAATATTACTGAAAACAACATTTATGTTAAAAAGCTTTAAAATTGTAGGTAAATCTAAAGACCTTTCATCATAGGGTAATTTTAGAATGTTATGCTTACTAAATTCTAGTTTGTCATTAGTTGAATAAAATGTTTTTCTAGCTCTATTCCATGCCACATCTATAAAAGTCCTTAGGTATTTAAGTTTCAATGCAATATCATAAAAGCCCTAAGGAACATCCCAGAAAAAACAGAGAATTTAACATTTTGATGGTGATTGGAGTAGTAACGAACAAAAGAGGCAATGTTAGTTGATTTCCGAAAGACTGAAAGGGTGAAATTTCTATCATTTCTATGGACAGTTACATCAAGAAAAGTCAAATTGCAATTTCTTTCTTCCTCTACAGTAAATTTTATAGAAGGGACTAAATTATTGAGATTATTAAGGAATTCCTGGAGATTTTCGTGAACTGGCCAAAAACAGAAAATATCATCCACATACCTAAACCATATAACGTTTTGGGGTAAAATTCTTGGTAAGAGTTTTGTCTCAAAAAATTCCATGTAAATATTGCTAAGGACAGGAGATAAGGGATTACCCATAGCCATGCCAAACTTTTGTACAAAAAATTCCCCATTAAAACAAAATTTACTATCTTTGATGCTTAAGTGGAAGGATGTTCAAACAGGCAAATAACATTTTATCTTCGGTTTATAGTGAAAAGAGTAAAAGTCCAATCATTTAGGGCAGGGGTTCCCAACCTGGGTACATGTACCCCCAATGGTACATTTGTACTCTTTAGGGGGTACATTGGAATTAAGAGAATAGCCAGTTCTGTGCAATACATGATGAAGCGACATTGAGATTGCACAATGTCGTGTCTTTTTTTCATTTTCTCATTTTAGTACGCAAAGATTTACTTAAGTGTTATCAAGAGTAGGGTGAATACCATTTATTTTTCCACAGCTATGGAACTTCCCGCAGCTGTAATCTGTACCCATGGCTGGCGACATGGTGACTCTGGCTTGAGTCAATCAGTCCTGCTGACCCTCACAGCTAATAAAGGTGTGACAACATCAGTTTCATTGTTTTTCTTTTTAATCCTCAGATTTGAGGGGTACACAGGAATCTATAAAAACGCTCAAGGGGTACAAAAGAACATTTTCGAACCCTTGATTTAGGGAATATAATATGTTGAAGTTTAAATGTTTAATATTTATCTGGATGCTTCAGAAATGACTAGGTTCTATTTTCAAAAGAGATTGAATGCAAAAGGCAATGCATGGAGAGTGATATACCCCTTGTGCAGCCATCGATGTTTCCGCTATTGAAAACAGATACTAGTCTGTTCTGAAATGTCAAGATAAAATAACACTGCACCAAAACTTTACTGTACAGTATTTTTCAAAAAGTTATACCTTCACTTTTTCGACCAGAAATAGAAAATAAATCTTAGTACCAGATTGAAATGATAAAAAAAAGGACTGCATGTATACATACATGCATACATACATTTAGTATACATATGTATGTATGTATGCGTTTGTGAAGAGAGGGACAGAGAAAGAGATGATTTATCACACGTGTGAAGAGAGAGATAGAAAAGAGAGATAATTTATCACACGAACTCTAAAAAAAGAAAATGGAACGAGAGAAATAACGATTGCAACTGTGATAGCAAACATCACCAACATGAGATAACAATAACGTGAAGGAGGTATTTTTGAGTTACGATATACTGGGGCATTTTTAGCTCACACTTATGACTGAGAGGCACGCTATCCTCGTACTATGACGTGAATAGAGAACATGAGTAAGCTCTTGAGACCATGCCAATAAACTGAGGCGCCTGTTTGAGAACAGAAGCGAGCATATTCGCGCTTTTGCTTTCGTAAAGCGCGGAGAAGTTAAAAGGTAGCATTTATACAAGAGTCCATGTAAAGGCTGCTTTGAAGAGTATCTTTGTGCTTTTGCTTTCCTAAAGGACGGAAAAGATAAGGTGCTGATTATACACGATTTCTATGTGAAGGATGCTTGTAGGAGCACCTTTGGGCTTCACTTTCCTAAAGCACGGAAAAGCTAAGGCACCATTTATACATGATGTCTTTGTAAAGGACTCTTGTAAAAGTACCTTTGTGCTTTTGCTTTCCTGAATCAAGAAAAGGCTTTGTAAAACCGGTTTCTCTACCACTCACGTAAGACCTGCAGGAAGTAGTCCTTGGAGTGATTCCCTGCGAGGTTGGAGGCGAAGCAGGTGTATATCCCCGAGTCGTCGCGATCAACGACGTCGATTCGAAGCGTCTTTCCTCCGACGGACACGCCCACGTTGTCGTCGATCCTGATGCCGGATCCTTCCTGAAGAAGCGCAGAAGAAGAGTTTGAGGTCAATTGGAAAAAATATAGATATAATTAAATATTATTGATTAACTCAGGTCGGCTATTCCAGCAAGGCAATATAGGTCCTCGCCAGTAAACAGGTAGTAGATAGTAAATACAACAAAGCATTACAGAAAGATGATACCATTATGAATTATAATAATAAATGTCCGTAGGAGGATGCAAAATAACGTGGAAGTATGCACAAGCAAATAACGATGCACAGAGATTTTATGGGTGTCAGATAACGTTCCTGGGATCTAGGCTGGCACAGACGAGATTAACTCAGAGGTTGTTTTCTCTGTTTTTCTCTTGGTCTCTTTCTCTCTCTAACTATTCCTTTGTATACATACACCCACATACCCAGGCGCGCGCGCATACACACACACACACACACACACACACACACACACATATATATATATATAATATATATATATATATATATAAATATATATATATATATATATATATATATATATATATTTAGCATGCAGGAACGATGGAAATATCCTTCATTACAGGATATTAGGCAACATGACTTCAGAATAGGAAAGGAACGTTTATTTTTTTATGATTTTAATTTTTTTCTAAAACAAGTTTTCCCTCTTCTCATTTTCTCAAATCTTTTATCCACAGAGAATCATAAATTCATTTGATTTAATTTATCAATATTATTATTAATTAATTAATCAGATAACGAAACCTATTTCAAGCTTCCAAAGCTTGAATTATATTAATGATAGTTTTTTGGACTGAAGATGAATCCAGGGAAGGGTTCGAAAGCTTTCTGTAAAGTCTTAAAAATTATACACGGACTCTTAACACTTTGTATTATTGTGGACCCTTTACAACAATAATGATAGTAATATAATACTGGTAATAGTGAGGATTATTACCTTAAACCAGAACATGACTGGTTCTGGCTGGCCTGAAGCGAGACAGTTAAACTCTGCGGTTTCACCCTCCACCACAGTCACTGTTTCTACACTGGAGCCACCAGCTATGAAGGGCGCCTCTGAAAATAACCACAACTGTTTGATTTCCATCAGATACTGGAGATACAATGATAAAATCCAGCAAAGTGGAAGAATCGCCTGAAAATCAGTCTTCCTTAAGTTGACGAAGTGAAAATAAAATGAAAAATACAAAGAATTCGGACAAACATCAGGAGGAAAAAGCTATTAGGAGAATATTTTATTACGTCTTACATTTCATTTTCGACATTCTAGTTTCACAGAAAGTTACATTGATATTGTATTACTATTTGTCCTTAAGATGTCTGAATATATATATATATATATATATATATATATATATCATATATATATATATATATAAACATAAAAATACAATGTATGTATGTATGTCAATAGATATATCTATAATGATCTATCTATCTATCTATCTATCTATCCAAGATTATATATCATATCTATCATCTATATATATATATATATATATATATATATTATATATATATATATTATATATACATGACAATTAGTATATATATATTAATTATAGGGAGCATTGCATGTATGTCAGTTCGAGCTGATGGAATGTTCCGTCAATGTTGGTTTGTTTCAGCAAACTCCGGACGCGATTAGGACAGGTCAGCACATACCGACCTGCTTTGTAAACGAGAGACCTCGCAAAGAGCCCAGGAGGAATGCAAGAAAAAAGAGAAGATAATCTGAGGGGACTCTCACGTGGACGCGGAAGCTGATTTCTACGTCACTATGGAATAGCAAAAGAATGTTCTAGAACAATGAGTGCGTGCATATGTGTCTGTATCTAAAGAGGTCATTAGGGGGCAATATAAGGCGGCGACCAGCAAAGGTAGATTATTCTGGCAGTAACTTGTATTAGTGAGAAGTCTGCCTATCAAGGCGCGAGATTTGCAAGTAAAGGTATGATAGCTTGGTGTTTGAGTGATGAGACACTTTATCATTTCAATTGAACATGTTGTATTGAACATTTTCCATATGCACTGTCTGGAGCTTATCAAATCTGTAAAGTGACTGGGAGACAAGTTCTCCTTTTCTTTGGTTTTTACATTTTGTGTTTTTTTTTTTCATGTATGCAGTTGTTTTGTTTATTATCATATCTAAAAGAAGTAACCTTTTTATTTTCTTCAGATATATTTGGTTCAGGTCACGTGACAAAGGAATTTTTGACAGTCAGCTATGACTTCGGTCATGACAGACTTTGACATTTTATTGGGATATTTCACACGATGAGAGATTCGATTTTCCATCTAGTTATTTGCTAGAAGTAAGGACAATCATGGCCTTAGCTTCTTTAATTCACTTTTTTTAGTCATGTTAAGTTTGGGCTTAAAACTTATATTTTTGATAGATCATGAGTTTCCTTTAGCCTCAGTTAATTTGTAATGTGACTATTAACGAGGGGACTGACACACAGACGCTATGTTGATCTTTGAGCTTGAAATGTAATGATAATAGGAAAAGGGGAGGATAACACATACTCATGTGTGTGTGTGTGTGTTTTCTGTGTGTGAATACAAAACAGAGACAAACTCAAGCTTTCTCCCCACCTGTAACATCCACATTAAATCTCTTGGTAGCTTTACCCACGCTGTTGCTCGCTTCACACTGATACTGCCCAGCTAGATCGACGGTCACTCTGGAAATGATACAATTTAACAGAGGTTTCACAAGATATTGAATTAACAGGTGCTGTTCCACAGATGTTTTTGGACAATTCTTCACGCAATGAAAGTTATTCAACAGAATGTTAAATATCAAAATTGACACATTAGTCTAAACAAACTCATACAGTTTAGCAGGTGTGTTAACAGCCACATAAATTACTATAGCAGGTGTCCTAATAGCTTTCTTTGCAACAGACGCCACTAATGAGAATAGCTGTAAATTTTTTTTTAAATTTTTTTATGAATATGCTCTTCTATTCAAATTCTTGAACTCTTCTTATATTATACCGTTAACCACTCTATTCCGCAAAAACTCTAAGCTTAAAAAGATTTATTCTCCTGCAAGTATTTTTGTAAAGTTACAACGATTTAAATACAACGAGAAAATTTTTTTTCTTGGGTAACAAATTACGAGTTTTCTGTGAAATATTATGTATTCGTCAGCTAAAATATCATGGATTTTGTATTTTCAAATTTTAACAATTTGCAAACTTTTACTAAAAATACCGGGAATATATACAGCTTCAGAAGATGTGCCCTGAAACTGAACATGTGCAATAGTGATGATTTCCTTGTCCAGGTATTGTAAATTATGGCCAAAATTCTGGCCATCTGCTGTTATTTCTCTTTGAGATTCTTCAAGCCCTGCACGGGCCCACTCACGAAAGCCACGAAAATGAGTACCTCACGACTAAAACTGATTTCCAAGTCCGCTGTTGGTTTTACGTAAACAGTTTTCTATAGTTCACTCCTAATTACTAATTATGATACTGGAGCAAAAGGACCTTAGGCTCCCTTTATAAAACCATATACATTTTTAGTTTAGAAAAAATACCAATAGGACATGCAACCTAATGCCCTCCAAAACACTTGAGGAAATGTAAGTTTTAACTATCGTACGAGAAAGGCAATCGTTAATCATCATAGTGCGTCATTCAAACCTGTCGATAATAAGGTCATGATCCTGGATATAAAAGTTCGACCCAGGGACCACGACCTCGTCCTTGAACCTCCAGACGACCTCTGGCGTAGGAAATCCTCCTTCGACGTGACATTCCAGTTTCACGGATCTGCCGCTGATCACCTGGAAGGAGGAGGGTTCCTCCGTTCCAGCCATTTTTGGGGGCACTGAAATAAGAGTGAGGAAATCCAGATCAACAGCCATTGGAGTTCGGGGCAAATTTCAGATCCGAACTAAAGAAAGAACTGAAAAGGTAGAGAACACGAATTAAAGACAAAGTTTAATGCATTGTAATAAAACTACGATAATCGTTGTACATTCTTTGGCAAATAACGCTGCATGGTTACAGAAACTTATGATACTGGAAAAAAACTGAATATCGTAGAGATTCTTATAAAAATAAAAGTGAAGGGAAAGTGAAGAAAAGGGAACGAGGACAACTAGACATTGTGAAAACGATGACTTGCGCTCAAGAAGGAAATTTTTGCAACTGTTACTTTATATGAGAGCAACCACTTCCCATTTCTAAAAAAAGTATAAATCTGCATTTTATCTGAAAATATTTCTAGATCACAGAAATTTGAATCACAATGATGTATTATAAGTAGGGAGTTTCATCTAATAAAGACAAACCTCTCCTTTGAGCATTGAAATTCTGACCTGTGATTTAACAGGTCAACTTTATATCCACTGCCGTAGAGATCAAAATTGAATGGGACAGCATATTTAGTGCCACTTCTTTTATTACTTCTATTTCTATGGCTAACCGGATGTAGCGTTAGCCTAGTTCCCCACCTATCATATCATCAGTGGTTGTGTGGATATAGAATTATTGGCTGGCAAACAACAAATTAGCTTTTAAGTGGTAGAAATTATAAAAGGATACCTGATTAAGCTCTTTTTATGGCCTCTGTGATTGAATAGATAAAGCGTTCCCCTAGATAAACACAGGTCAGTGATTCAAATCCCGAAAGAGTAGTTATGTCTTTATCACCAAGTTACTGTTACCTAAAACCCTTGAACTAGCTTATCATGAAAAACCTTTGAACCAACTTATCATAAATCAGATCTGACCAACAACGACCATGCATCGAATACGACACTTACCAAGAACTTGCAAGTGGAAAGTTTCCTCAGTGATACCAGCTAGGTTTGTCGCCAAGCAGGTATATTCCCCACCATCATTCTCCTGTAGGATAACAAAAAAGAAAAGAAAGTGAGAGCATATGGTAACAACGAACCGACATCCGTAATGAAGGTATTTTTTGCATAGTTTTGCATGATTTCTAGTCAATGAAGAAATGCCCTTGTTCAGTTGAAAAATCAGAATAAATCGTCATTTTAACCTTTATCAAAACAATTTCTAAAACTTTACTGAAAAGATTGCAAAATGTGGGGAACTCATAGTGACACTTTAAGGCCTCTCATATCTAGGATAATCGTTCTTTACAGCAAATGGATGTCAGTAATGTGATGAATTTGTGAGAAAATAACAGACGATCACTGCATTTTTTTTATAATTAAGTAGTCTGAAAAAAGAATAATTCTTAATTTTGTCTGCTTTAATTTTCCACATTTTGTCATAACAATGGCTCCCAGATGTTCAGTGTTAAATATTAATTATCAATTTATCTATTTCTAATTGTGCACCATTGTTCATAGGCATGTTAACAGAGGAGGAATTACTGTTCGTATCTGGCAAAATTAAACAAAAAAGGTCTCAGGTAAAACAGTTGTTCAAACCTCGAAGGAATTAGTAAGTCAACTCTTTAAAAGGGTAAATAAATGCAGGCGACTTGTAAAGGTAATCTAGGCATACAGAGAGAGAGAGAGAGAGAGAGAGAGAGAGAGAGAGAGAGAGAGAGAGAGAGAGAGAGAGAGAGGGTCTTACCTGAATGGAAGTGATAATGAGAACGTGGTCGTCCTCCAACAACTGGAGACGAGAGTGTGGTTTAACCTGCTTTGCTCCCCGGTACCAAGTGACCTGTGCAAGTAATAGTAAAGAGCCTCTCTTGAGGAATTTTGCTTAATCTAATTATTCGTAATTAACCTACCTGTAGACTACTCTTTTCTAATAAACAGAAAGAGAATAAGAAAAGCAAAGTCTTCGATAAGATATTGAATAAGGAATGCTGCAGAAATTGTCACAGATCATTACGTGGTCAGGTGGGTAATTAATTACCTGCGAGTGGTATTTGATACGGAATGTAACTGAATGCAGAAGTGGTAATGCTCATAAATGAAAAAAAAACGATCCTATCTATGTCAGTTCTTCCTGCCGTCAGCGGGTACACTTTTCAGATTGGACAGTAAATTACACACTGCCAGGAATGTCAGGCTTATTTGGGAATTCAGTCTCAAGTGTGGTCTTAGCAAGCAGGCCGATTAATGAGGCATCATGTGTATTAGGAGATGGACCTCCTGATGAGTTAAGTACAAGTTGAGTAGTTGTAGTGACAGTGACCAATTTTTACTTAGGTAGATGGACCTGCAAATGTGCCAGGTGCTATTGAATTGGCTGTTCTACTAAATCGTCATCTACTGAAAAATTACTTATTACGTGTGTAGGTTCACCGGCTAGGAAATGTCACTAGTGAATGTAAGGTTGGTAAAGTAAGTGAAATGTTACGTTGATTGTTACTCCTACTAACAATAAAATTCAAGCGTTAATTGCTAATGTTACCTGGGGAGGGGGATCTCCAATAGCATCACACTCAAAGACAACTGGTTCCCCAATGGCTGCCTCGTGAATTTTGACCTCCTGGATTCCATCTATGTCTGGTGGCACTGTGGGTGGAGGAACGTTGAGATTGTAAGCAAGTCTGATAAATAAATTCTGCTTGGTTTACTACAGCACCGAAGTTCTGTGCCTTTACTGTGACGAAACAGTTCAGCATGAAAGAAGAACGATGTTGAACACAGACTTATGCGTGCACACAAAACTGTATGAAGATATTACTGTTCATTCAGTGCTGTGTTTGCTGAATGTTGCCATACTTTAAGCAACTTACATTTAAGAACATCACAAAGACACACACACACACACACAAACACACACACAAAAGGGGAAATTAATATAATTCAAGGAATAAAAGGAATGGTCTCTACTCTTGCAATTCTGACAAAAAAAGCGGAAATTAATCTAATTCAAGTCGATATTCTGTGATTAACAGGAATGTTCTCTACTCTTGCAACTCTGACCAAAAAAATAAATAAATAAATAAAGAGAAAAAGAAAAGCAAACAGATCATGGTACTCACCTAAAGTGTCTACCTTAAAGGTCCTCTTAGAGATACCTGCTTCATTAGTGACCTCGCAAGTGTACAGTCCCTCCTCTTTCATGCTGACCTTTGGAAGCGTCAGCTGACTCAGATCATTCGACATCTCGTACCACGACGGAGGCGACGAAGAAAAGGATATGGCTGGGGAGGGAGAAGTCGAAGGAGTAAGACTCTCCAAGTTCAGGTCATTACCTTCCAAATTGAATTCTAGCAGGGAGCCATTTTGTGCCTCAGAGAAAGACAAATTATTCTTTTCCGTGCGAGAAAAGAGGTTGTTGTCAAGGATGTTGTTGAAATAGTTGAAGGGGTTCAGGCCGCTTGGACCACCTTCGGGTTTGTCTCCTTCAGGATAGCTGTACTCGCCGAGGTAGTCGCTGAAGTAGTCGCTGCCGAGATAGTCGTTGCTGTAGAAGCTGGAGTCGGTTCTTTCGCCCATCAATCTCGTCGGGGTTTCGTGTTCTAGTTGAGTAACTGAGGGCAGTTCCCTTCCGCGGAACTGCAGGACGCGTCCGTCCTTGAGGGAAATGAACAGAGGTCTTAAGAGGACAGACAGGAAGACAGACGACAGACAGATAGTTGTCGCTAAATATGCTTCACTTTCACTCATGATCTCACTTCCAGTCATCTGTTCTCATTGCTTTTCCAACTTGTTCATATTTTGGGTAGTACTTGATGCAACATCAAGTTTCGGATCTGTAAAACTCCGTTAATACTTATAGTTCATGGACAATTTCATTCAACACGAACGTGGAAATCTCATTGAATCCATTATCACAAGGTATAAAGAAGTTGACATTTCATAGCCTGTAAGTTGACATTTCATAGTCTGTAAGTTCATAGTCTGTAAGCTATAACCTACCAAAAGAATTCTGATATGCAAGTAAATGTAACAGTAGAATATATCAAGGGTTGGTCAATAAAGAATTCAGATCGAACCGATGAAAAATACCAAGATTTGCAGAATTAGGTTACGCATGAAGAGAGAGAGAGAGAGAGAGAGAGAGAGAGAGAGAGAGAGAGAGAGAACTCTGCATAATGACCAATAACAAAATAAATACCTTCTTCCATGTGATATTGTACTCGACATGTCGAGGTCCACCTTCGAGGGTTGACACGCTCGGTCTCTTGACCTTACATTGGAGGACAACTCTCTGACCTTTGACTACCATGACGTCTTCCTCAGGTTCACCTTCCAAAACGGGTCGACCTTGAAAGAAAAAAAAGATAAAAGAAATATATTGGCCTTATATGAGTTTAAGATTATGTAAAAAATCGACTCATTGTGGATATGTAAGGGTAAATATAATTTAAAACTAAAACTACAAAAGGAAAGCAAAGTAAAACTGAAGGACATATACGTAAGAGCGCCCGCGCGCCCCCACACACTCACACACATACATAATTATATATGTATACAAACACACACACACATATATAAATGTGTATATAAATATAAATATACACACTACTAAATAATATATACATATTATACTATTATATTATAATATATAATATATACATATATATGTATATAAATAAATAAAGATACACATAACATACATTACATACATATTATAATAATAGATATATATATATATATAATTATATGTAAGGTATACTAAGGGGGCTATGATTATAAAAGTGACCGAGTTTCAAGACCATCGGGATTTGTTTCAAGTGCCAATTCAGCTCATTTTAATTTCTTTGTTTTCTTTCTTTCTGAATCTAATAAATTCTCCTATGTTTATCATTTATACATATTATCTATATATATATATATATATATATATAGATATGTATATATTATATACGTATATATATATAAATAATATAGATATTATATATATATATATATATATTATAAATTATATATATATATATAGTATATCACACAATACACACACACACACAACACATATATATATATATATATATATATATATATATATAATATTTATTTATATAATTAGATATATATAGATAGTATATACACACATACACACACACACACACACACATATATATATATATATATATATATATATATATATATATATATATATATATATATATATAGTATATATACACATACACACACACACACACACACACATATATATATATATATATATATATATATATATATATATATATGTGTGTATAATATAAGTAGAATATACACATACACACACCCACACACACCCACATAACATATATATATATATAATATATATAATATATATTAATATATTATATATATTATATATATATACAGTGGTACCTCGAGATACGAAATTAATCCGTTCTGAGACGGCTTTGGTATCATGAGCTTTTCGTATCTTGAACCGCATTTTACATGTAAAATGGCTAATCCGTTCCAAGCCCTACAGAAACACCCCAGTAAATTTTATAATAAAGTTAAATTGACCAGTAAACAATGAAATACTACAACAATTTGGACCATTCAATACCTAACTTAATACGTACTAGTACTATATGTATCTACCTGTAAATAAAGTGTATTAGTGTACATGGTATACAAAAATACTGTATGTACATATGTACTTATGTAGTAAAATGTGGAACCTTACCTTTCGAGTGAGGCTATCTCTGAAAGTGGCGACAGAGGAGGAGGATAAACGGCAGAAAACTTCTTATAGTACGTACACTTAACTCGAAACACATTAAAAAATGTCAGGAAACATAAACTAAACGTTACGAAACACATTAACAAAACTGTAACACTTAACTTTACAAAAAACTTAAAATAATTTTTTTTTTCTTTTTTTGATTTTTACATTTTTTTTTACTTTTTATACTTTACATTTTTCTTTACAAAATTTCAATTTCTTCACCACTTTCAACTTACTGTTTTTTCATAGTATCAATCGGATCTTCCTTTTTGCTTACTCCTGCTAAAGGCCTCTTTAAAAAATAACTATCCAAGGAAGATTGCTTCTGCCTGCTTTTCAAAATGCTCCTGAAATAACTCAGGCAAACGTCATTGAACTGCACAAGCATACGACCTGTGTAAGCCTTTTCGGGGTGTCTGTTTTCTACAAATGATTGCACCTAATGAAAAGCAGCTAGAGCTTCCTTAATTTCTGCCGTTGTCATAGGGTCGTCCTCCTCCTCGCCGCCGCTAGAGAACTCCTCTTGAACGACGTTATGTTGCAAGGCCTCCAACTCCTTCAGGTCATCTGTCGTAAGCTCCTCTTGGTGCTCCTAGAGAAGGTCATTGATGTCGTCCTCGTCGACGACCAGCCCCATGGACTTGCCGAGTGCAACGATCTCGTCAAGATCTGGTTGCAAAACAGTTTCAGGATTGTCAACTGTTCCTGAATCTGCAGCACCAGCTTCGCCCACGTCGAATCCCTCGAAGTCTCGGGCGGATACGACATCAGGTTAGAGTTTCCTCCACGAAGAATTCAAGGTTCACCTTGAAACCTCCTGCCAAGCTTGATCGATGAGTCGTATGCATATCACAACATCAAAATACTCCTTCCAAAATTGACGTAAGATGAGGTTTGTGGTATCGGTGAGGTCGAAACATCTCTTGAAAAGATGTTTCGTATACAGCTTCTTGAAGTTCGATATCACTTGCTGGTCCATGGGCTGGAGGAGAGGGGTGTTGTTAGGCGGAAGATAAAGAACCTTGATAAACGAATACTCCGCTAGGATATCTTCCTCGAGGCCAGGAGGGTGAGCAGGGGCATTGTCCAACAACAGCAGACATTTAGGAGGGAGGTGCTTCTCTTCCAAGAATTTCTTCACTGTTGGGCCAAAACACAGATTTATCCACTCCGTGAACAAAAGTTTTGCTACCCAGGCTTTCGCATTAGCCCTCCACATCACCGGAAGCTTCTCCTTTAGCACTTTGTGGGCCTTGAAGGCTCAAGGAGTCTCCGAATGATAGACAAGTAGGGGTTTCACCTTGCAATCCCCACTGGTGTTCAAACAAAGTGCGAGCGTAAGCCTGTCTTTCATAGGCTTATGCCCGGGTAGCATCTTCTCTTCCTCCGTGATATACGTCCGACGAGGCCTTTTTTTACAAAAAAAGGCCAGTCCCATCACAGTTGAAGACTTGCTGAGAACTGTAGCCTTCCTTGATTGTCATCTCGTCGGACGTCTTAATAAAGGCTTCGCCCACTTTCGTGTGATAGCTGGCCGCCTCCCCATGCCGCACCACCGAATGGATGCCAGTCCGTTTACAGAATTTTTTGAACCACCCATGAGAAGCCTTGAACTCTGGGGTTGGCGTCGATGTCCCTTCTCCTCCGTCGTCTTCGGCTTGGGCAATCAAATCGCCGAAAATAGCGCTGGCCTTGTGGCAGATTGCCGTCTCCATTATCGTATCGCCAGCGATTTCTTTGTCTTTTATCCAGACAAGAAGCAGCCGTTCCATCTCATCGTGCACGTGGCTAATCTTGCTAGACAAAATAGTCACGTCCTTGGAAGGTGTAGCTGCTTTGATGGCATCCTTCTGCTTAAGGATGGTGCCTATTGTCGACGGATTTCAGCCGTATTCCTTGGCGATCACACTCAATCGCCTGCCAGCTTCATACTTTTTTATTATCTCCATTTTTGTCTCCAAAGAAAGCATCCTCTTCTTTCCTACTTCAACTTTCTTGGGACCCATGACTGCATATATACTGTAGGTAATTAAGTTATGTAGTACATATACGTATGAAGTAAAGTTCTCACACAACACGATAAAGTAGTACTACAACGAAATCACTAACAAATTTATGTTAATAGACAAAATCGTGTAGCATGAACGAATTCCGCGTGCTTACGATACCGATGATGCCGTCAAGTGGCTGAAAAAGCATGCCGTTAGGTACGATGCTTGATGGGATCATGGGCGAGATGCCTACCAATAGGAGAGCAAGATCTTATGGCAGTGACTAGCATCAGGAACCAATGGGAGAGTGGGAGGATGGTCGCAAGTTTTAAAATTGTTATCGATGGTCCGGGTGAATCTCGGGACTTTACAGCAGGAACCTTTCGTATTTTGAACAATTTTTGTATGTAGAGCAAAAAAAATCTTCGCATTTGCTTTCGTATCTCGAGCTTTTCGTAAGTTGAGCCTTTTCCGATGTGAGGTTTCCACTGTATAGTTATATAATATATATATTTTATCTATATATATGAGTACCACTACATATATATATATATATATATATATATATATAATATATATATATATATATATATATATATATATATGATATATATAATAGATATATATATGATACATATATATATATTATATATATTATAGATTATATATAGGGTGATATTATATATGATATATATAATATATATATATATCTATACAGAGATATAGATATTTATATATATATATATATAGATTGATTATATATTTACATATACGATATATATAGATATATAGATCTATTATAGATTGTATATATATATATATATAATATATATATATATATACATTATACACAATATAGTGATATATATATATATATATATATATAGATATATATATATATATATATATATTTATATATAAATAAATATATATTATATATAATATATGTAAGGCTAGGTTTTGATTAATAATGTATTGTCCATGGTGTTCCCTTTGACCTATGGAATGTGGAGAACAGTGCAGAGGTAACGACCCGAGAGTAGCTGATGAATGAGTTTCTGGGGATGGCGTGAGATAAAAATGCTTAGTTCAACAAGTCAATGCACGACAGTTTATGAACTCTTCTCAAAGTGCCTTTGTGAAACTGGATACAACTAGTGCTGCGAGCGCTACGAACTGTGTGTTCATATGTGCATGTGACCTATCCCTTTAAGAGTGTCATACCCAAGCCTATGGGAGATTTTGACAGAGGGTCTTCAAGTCACAGGCAAGATGCGTGGCATTCGCCGGAGTTTTTTATTAACAGTGTTTAAGTGTCCGGCTGTTGGGTGAGTGTTGAGTTACTTTAGCCAAAGAGTGGCTTATTATCTGTTTGACATTTTTTGTGATGATATCCAATATTTAGCCTCTGTCTATTAAACTTGTGTGTGTACTTACCGGGATGTGTTCTGTATCTTTGAAACAGACAATTCTGGTACTTGTGGAATGCAGAGGGACAAAGAATTCCCAGAGGGTGTAGACTTTTTTGGGTGACTAGACAATGTACTGTTTCGGGGTTTTTTGGGTTAGTTTCTAGTCTGTAAAGACTGGATTACTTGATTGATTGATTTATTTATTCGTTGTTAATAAACGTTAATGTTATGACAGAACTCTCTCATTTTCATTACTGTTAGAATGGAGAGAAAGAGGTGGAGAGAGAAGAGAGAGAGAGAGAGAGAGAGAGGCTGTGTGAGTAGTGCTGTGTGTGGGTTTGCCTTCCGCTCGTGTCTCTCGCTTACCTTATGAATAATGGGGGGAATCCCCCCATTAACATATATATATATATATATATATATATATATATATATATATATATATATATATATATATATATACATATATATATATATATATATAAGCCATTCTAGAGGGCTTATAAACAACTTCCCTAGAATATCGGAACATCTTACAAGACGCCATGAGGTCGTTAACGGTCATTCTCTCAGATGAAGAAAGCGTCACCTCCCCCCAAACATCCCCCCCAAAAGTTCGTTGGTTCTTTAGCGTCACCTATATTGCCACCCATTGGTCAATAGACCTAAGGACAGGTGCCAGACCCAATCATGGCCTAGAAGCAATATATCGGGGGTTTCTGGGGGGTATTGAGGAGAGAGGAAACCAAGCCGTCTCCTTGAGGGTCAGTAGTCAAGCGTCGGTCAAGAGAAGGGAAGACGCACTTTCCCCTCGGCCCTCTGCCGGTTCCGCTCGGTCTCAATCCCGCCGGTACTATAGATATTAAGTTCATTTCACTCGGGCCCTTGTGTAAATTCATTAGAATATAAGACCGGTGTTAAATTAATCACTGAGCGTTTGATTTCTGCATGACCCACAGTAACTTAAGAATCCCACGCGACCCAGGTCGGGGTCATAATTTTGGTGTCAGGTGTGTGGGGTCCGCTGCGAAGCGCTAATTAACAGTAAATATAGCGATCTGTGGGTCTTTCGAGGCGCGGATTCGGTGACAAATTGTTCAGTGTCTTTATGATCGGAAAATACACGCGACGGAGCGGTCACATGAAACAACAACACAAAAGGGCCGACGTTGAAGTGATACGTTAAGCAAATTCGAGCTTGCCTTCACGTAACTAAATGTCTAAGTAACGAGCGGTAGATAGCGAAGAAAGTCGGCGTGCGATATTGCAATACCGAGCGTGAGAAATCGTGAAACGGGCAAATACACGCACACACGAGCTGTGCATAAAAACGGCCAACAGACTAGAAAAACTGTATGGCAGTGTATAAGCGATGGAAAGACAGAAAGGGGACGAGTGTCGTATAATTGGAGTGAAGATTTGCACTCCCCAAATCCCCAAAGACCAGCCAGACGCTGGTTATGATAGCAAGTGGAAGGAGGTGATCGTCAGCACAGTGATCAGCAGTGCCTTCGCAGAACATCGGCGATGCTAAGAAACGGACCAAAGATGGTGGCCGGCAATGCGCGACCCGCCAAAAGTCTTTCCCGCCAAAGGGAAAGAAGAGAGTGCCTGGGAGTCAGCTGTGTGCGCCAAGAGAACAGGGGAAACCCTGTTGGGCAGCGGGAGGGATACCAGTTCTCCCCCCCGAAGAGTAGCAGAGTGAGACTGTCGGAGTAGGGGACTCCCCCTACAGGACAGTACACCCCCCTCAAGAGCGGGAATGGGTCGGAAGGAGATGGGCACTTTCCTCCTTCCCCTAGCCCCTCTAGCCGTTGAGGAGACGGTATTCACCTTCAGGATGAATGGGGGAGTGTGAGCTGTAAGCTTCGTCTGGCATAGACCAAGCTGTTGGAAGTTAGAATGATCGTAGAATAAGAAAAGCTGA
This sequence comes from Macrobrachium nipponense, assembly GCF_015104395.2. Classification (NCBI taxonomy): domain Eukaryota; kingdom Metazoa; phylum Arthropoda; class Malacostraca; order Decapoda; family Palaemonidae; genus Macrobrachium; species Macrobrachium nipponense. The sequence continues at coordinate 145,637,340 of NC_061100.1, forward strand.
CAGCCGTCGGATGGCGGCTGACGACAGCAAGGGAGTGTAGCAAGACACTCCTCCCCTCCCCTCAAGAGGAAGGGGGACGGCGACGTGGAGAGAGGAAGGAGGGTCAGCTGGGATCCTTCCTTGTCACAGGGACACGAGGAGAGTAATTACTGACCAGCGTGAATAATTGTCAGTGGGGGTCTTTGTGAAGAATTTTAAACAGTTATGGGTATGAAAATGTGGGCAACCCGCAATGAAACAAGTTTCTTTGGTTTTGTTTTATTCACTGTAGTTTAAAGTTTTTTTTTGTAAATATTATATTATCAAAAGGCTTTGTGATTAGTTTATTGTCTGTTATGTGTTATTAGAATATGTTCCTTTTGATTTGAATTTTTAAGTTATTCAAGTAATTTGTCTGAGAAGTTTTTGTTTTTATCAGGAATACGTAAACAATCAACTAGTGATATGTCGATTTCTTTTTTTTTAATCAGATTTGTGGTAACTGAACCCTTTTGTGATTTATCTGTGATTGCAGTTTGAGTAATTTAATTACGAATTGTTCTTATTAGAGTCAATGAATATTAACCAATTCACTGATATTGCTTGCTTAATGTTTTGCGGAAACTGTAGATGGATTTTCTTTTATTTTGTTCATTTTTATTGTCGGTTTTCAAGTCCTCCACCTTGAGGGTAGGAGACCAAACCCGCCCCCCCTAGAGCCTCTCCATCAATAGCCAGTGGTTGTCTGAGAACACCACCAATAGTGTTTAATGTTAAATTTATTGTTATTAGTAGTAGTTACCTGGGTGTTTGACCTCTTTGAGATTCTCGTAGTTAAACCAGATTGTTATTCTTTTCAAGTACTAATGATACGAGTCCATTTAAGATCCCTGGTCAATGCCCCGGGTTAGGTAAAGAGAGAAAGAAAAATAATAATAAAAAAAATGGAAAAGTAAATAAATGAATAAAAAAAAAAAAAAATAAAAAAAAAAAAAAAATAAATAAAATGAATAAAATAATAATAATTTTAGTTAAGTAATAATACCGGAGCTAATGCCATACCCAGGATACCAATGCCTATCCATTGCCCTCGATCGAAAGTGCTTTTACTTAAAGTAAAGGAGAGCAAGTTTTTTTAAGTTTTTTCACATTGGATCTCAAGGCTTGCCCTGATGATGAAAGTAAAGAGAAAACGGCCTTTATAGCAATCGGCTATATGAATATAATTTCCTTCCCTTCAGGTTGAATATCTTACAGCTCATTTTCACGAGTAATGATACGCGTTTTAGCCTCTTATAATTAAGTTTTTTTAAACATTGTGAGTTTTTGTACATTTAGATGATATCATTGTAGTTGGCGTCATGGGATGAAAATAAATTTAGAAAAATTTAAGTTTTTCCAGGTCGAAGTAGAATTTTTGGGGCACCTAGTAACTTCGGAAGGCCTTAAGCCTTGTGCCGATAAAGTTGTAGCAATTAAAAGAATTCCCACGACCAAAACATGCGAAAGATGTAGCCAGCTTCCTCGGACTCGCGGGTTACTATCGGAAGTTCATTAGGAACTTCGGACAGATAGCGAGACCGTTAGATGCATTAAGGAAGCAACCTGATTTCCAATGGAATGAGAAAGAGGAAGAAGCTTTTCAGAAATAAAAGATGCCCTAATGGCGACGAACTCTTGGCTTATCCGAGGTTCGATCGCGCCCCTTTTTTGTGACCACAGACGCAAGTGATATTGCGATAGGAGGAGTAATCTCCCAGATTGACGATGAAGGTAATGACAGACCAGTTTGTTTGCATCACGCGCATTAAAAGGGCAGAGAAAAATTATAGTACCTTCGATCGAGAGGCTTTGGCGGTCTTATGGTTGCTGGAGAGACACCCGTTATTTTTTGCTGGGACACAAAATAAAGATTTTCACAGATCATCAACCATTAACATATCTGTTGAAGAAGAGCGAGATTACAAATCGACAAGCTCGATGGATCGAGCGAATTTTTAGAGGCGAATTTAGAGTTTGACATCGTAAAGATTGAACATATCCCAGGGAAAAGTAATAGGGTGGCTGATGACTCTCTCCAGGAACATCATAAGAGTAAACAACTCGTGCCGCAAGGCGCAAGGAAGACGACAAAAGAAACCTCGTGACGTTGGTGGCGCAGGCACTGCAGGCGATAGTGCCAGCAACGTTCCGACAGTTCCGAACAATGACAGTCAAACAACGTAAACGCGACGCGCAGAAAACGGGAACTCGCAAGCACTCTCAGGTGGATGAGAATGCCCGACCGAGGCGGTAGGGGGTCAAATGCAGGTGGAACTCCGTCCGGGGGCGGGGATTCCAGAATAAATGCCCGGAGAATGAAAGTGTGGTTGATTTTTGTGGTTGGAGTGTGCGAGAATTGGTTGAACGTCAGGTGTCTGAAGCTTGGATTAGCCAGATCAAGGCTTGTGTGAAAGGTGAGAGCAACGAGTTCCCGAGTTCTGTGCATCTGTCAAAAGACGCCTCCTCTTCATTGAGGGAGACGTCTTGTTGTGTAAATATGAAAAAAGGCCGGAGATGTCCGAGCCCGAGTCGTTCTTCCTCGAGCCCTTAGTAGAGAGAGCCATACACATTGATTCCAATGTCAGCCCTTATGCTGGGCATGTAGGTATAGAAAGATCTCTTAGAAGAGCCCGTGAACATTTCTTTTGGGTTGGCATGCGTAGGGACATAACTAGATTTTGTAAGTAATTGTCATGTATGCAACATGATGAAAAAGCACAGAACGGTGATTCCGAAGGCCCGATTATGGCCTGTGGTGCCGGTGAAGTGGGATAGAGTGCATATGGATGTGGTAGGACCACTACCTTCAGTGCAAGGACAACCTAGATATATTTGTGTATTTGTGGACGCGTTCACGCGTTTCACACATGTGTGCGCAATGATAGACAAATCGGCAAAGGAAGTGGCTAAAGCGTTGCATTCCCTAGTAAATCGATTTGGGTGTCCCAGCCCAATACTAGTGTCGGACAACGGCCGTGAGTTCGTAAATGAACTAATTCGCGAGTTTACGGCCCTCTTACAAAGTAGATCACGTTACCATCGCGGCTTATCGGCCGTCTGCAATAACGGACTCGTTGAGTCTCACAACAGAGAGGTAGTCAACATCTTAAAATATCTCATCGGGGATAATCCGACTTCCTGGCCGTCTCTGTTTGCAGACGGCTGAGATGGCTATTAATGCCGCATATAACAGCTCGATTAGGGACCACCCCCTTCTTTTTGATGTATGGACAAGACATCCGACTGCCGTATTCGGTGGTCTTGGACCCTCAACAGATGCCCCTTTATACGGTGGAACAGTACCGGGTGTGGTTTTGTAACGCGACTCGACGTGTGTTCCAAGCTACGCAACGTCTGCTGTTGAGGGCAAACGAAAAGTACCGCTTGCGGTACGACAGACGGTTTCGAGCTCACGATTCCCCAATACAGGTTGGAGATCGAATCTACTTGAAGAAAACGCAACTGCCGAAACACAAGCTCGAACCGTCATATATGGGACCGTATCGTGTGAAGGAGATCAAGCACTCCTCTGCTGTGATTCAGCATATTCGCACAGGTGGGCTGTGAGCGAGCACCACCTGTCGCAACTTACGTCCGGTGCTCGAGGACAGCGTAGTGTTTTACACCAATAAAACCAGTACCCCCGTACCCGGGGTTGGCCGTGTACCTGGGAGACGAGTCAGAATGAAATACTGGAGCGCAAGTGGGCGCCCCACCGAGAGCACAAGACCGAGCTCCCGAGCCTATGTCATACGTAAATGCTGTTGCAAAGTAATTGAAAGGGGTCAGTGAACAGAGTCTGTAAATGCCAACCCACGTCTTTACCTAGGATTCAGAATCATACCAGTTGTTTATTTTTTTTATTTTATTTCTTGTTATCAGATTGTTAATGTGTCACGAATTTTATGTTGTTTGATATAACTTATCCAAATTATTTTCAGAACAAATGTTATTACCTGTGGATCATATCTTATGTGTAATTCTGTTTTGATGTGGTTATGTTGCTTTGTACGTTATTTTATTATTTGATTGTTGTTTTTTATTTGCGTTAAATTTGTCGCAACACCGATTCCATCCTATTTTATCTTTCATAAATTACACTAATGCTTGTAAAGTTTTTTTTTGATTTTCACAGATGATGAAATTTTTGTTGTTTGTGTTTGAATTTCCATATTTATTTTTATGGTTCTTTAGTAATTTTTTTTTTTTTTTTTTTTATTTTTTTTATGATAGTAGTAAATGTACATTGACGTTCCAGGAGGATTCTTTTATTTTCGTGAAAATTCCATTGCATTATTTTTGTTCTGTGTATGTTTAAATATGTTTTTGTTATTTTGAAGAAATTTAATAGATTAACGTGATACAATGTCATTAAAAATGGATGCCATGGTGTCGATGATTACCAAGGGCAGTGGCTGAATGTGTAAAATTTTCTGTCTTTTTGTTTTGTTTTCACCATTTTGTTTTGATTATGAACCTGAAGTTATTGAATGATTTCTTTTTTTTGGTTTTGATCGTTCCAGGCAAGAGTGATTGTTATTAGTTAATTTTTTTTAAAAGATCTTATGATGTTGTAAGACGTGTTCAAATTTACTTGTAACCTTTGGTTTGTACACACGTCAAATGGCCCCCTTTAAGATAGTTAATTTGAATTTAGATAAATCAGTACCTTGAGAAAAGAGACTCGAGATGGGACAAGGCGGAAACTATAGCTTTGCGAGGACGCAAAGGAGTTTGGGGAGGGAGTGATAAGCCATTCTAGAGGGCTTATAAACAAACTTCCCTAGAATATCGGAACATCTTACAGAAACGCCATGAGGTCGTTAACGGTCATTCTCTCTCAGATGAAGAAAGCGTCACCTCCCCCCAAACATCCCCCCCCAAAAGTTCGTGGTTCTTTAGCGTCACCTATATTGCCACCCATTGGTCAATAGACCTAAGGACAGGTTGCCAGACCCAATCATGGCCTAGAAGCATATATCGGGGGGTTTCTGGGGGGTATTGAGGAGAGAGGAAACCAAGCCGTCTCCTTGAGGGTCAGTAGTCAAGCGCGGTCGGAAGAGAAGGGAAAGACGCACTTTCCCTCGTGCCCTCTGCCGGTTTCCGCTCGGTCTCAATCCCGGCCGGTACTATAGATATTAAGTTCATTTCACTCGGGCCCTTGTGTAAATTCATTAGAATATAAGACCGGTGTTAAAATTAATCACTGAGCGTTTGATTTCTGCATGACCCACAGTAACTTAAGAATCCCAACGCGACCCAGGTCGGGGTCATATATATATATATATATATTATATATATATATATATATATATATATGTATATTATACACATATATAGCTATATATAATCTATGTAGATATAGTATATATATATATATATATTATAAATATAGATATATATAGATATATATATATATACAGATATATATATATATATATATATATATATACATATATATATATATATTATAGTATATATACGTATATATATATATATATATAGACTATATATATATATATATATATATATATATATATATATATATATAGATATATAATATACGGTTAAACATAGGAGATTATATCACATACGGAGGGAAAGATAACATGTTTACTAAACTTTATATATATATATATATATATATATATATATATATATATATATACATACATACAATATATATATATATATATATATATATATATATATATATATATATATATATTTACGGTAAAAATAAGAGAATACATTAGATTCAGATAGACAGAAAACAAGAAATTGATATGAGCAGAATTTGGCATGACAAAACAAAACCCGATGTTCTGAAACTGGGTCGGTATTATATTATAGTTTTTGCACTGCCTCTACGTCATTCACGATGAAATGATTGAGTCTTGTCATCCTCAACAATTTAGAGAAAGTCGTGGATCAAATGCTTCATATGAACACCCTCTTTTAAGAAGAGGAAGAAGTTGCACAGACCAGATTATTATGTTAGGACAGTTTGCGCAACAGTGTGATTTAAAAATAATTGTTTGACGGACTTGCATTTTACAAGAAAAGGTCCCACACAAAATCTACAGACCAACTTTGTGGAAGGTCTTACGTCACTGTGGCAATCTCTTTATATATGTAAAACTAATTTACATTATTCATGAACGAAGCAGATGCAAAGTTAATGCTAACGGGGTGTCGTCAAATGAATTTGTTGCTGAGAGAAGGGGGTCTTTATAGGATTCTTTTTTTTTCTTTAACGCTGTTTGTCTTTTCCATGAATTTAAAATGGAAGTCATCCAAAAGGAAAGAGAAGGTTTAAACTGTTGTAACGACAGAAACTTGTCAAACTACGAATATGCAGATGATGATACTGTTTTAATAAACAAAATACCAAAAGATTTAAAACATTTGCTCTATAGAGATAGGACACCCCCTTTTTTTTGTAAGAGAGCAGGGTTAACGAGGGCACAATGTGTCCCAAGGTATAAAACATCACTAGACTGACGAAGGTTGGACGAGGTAGAGTCTTTCAAATGTTTAAGAATATGTTCTCTAGGGATTGAATTTTGCGAAAGACTAAAAAGAGACAAATAAAAAATAGGCCGGGTGAATAAGATTTGGAAATCAAATAGACTGAAATTGCAAAGGAAAGTAACATTATAAACAGATTAGTCTAGTGCGACCTGTATTGCTTCATGAATATGAATCGTGAAATGGTAGTGGAAGTATATCTGAAAAAAAAAAAAACATTGTCTATTTGTGAATAAAGTCCTGAGAAAAATGGCAGGACTAAGTTAGATATAATAACGTAATGGAAATTACGAAAGTTCTTCATGTAGATGAGATAATGAGGAGAGATACTGATGGTTTGGACATGACCTTCTTTTCGCCAAGGGGAGATAGTGAGTGATAGTTTTTGCTAGGATCCTGAGGGTACCTGACGAGTTGGAAAACCCGGATATGCCTGGATAAGAACTTTGAGATGGAAGGCTGGAAACGAGTGGCGTTTTGCGGAAGATAGTTAGTTATTTTATTGACAAAATATACAACTATTATTATAAATTTGTCCACAAAGAGACATAATATAAAATATACAAAGCAGACAGTGATCTCTATGGCCTACAAAGAAAAATACAACATCAAGTACAAATAACAAGCATATAAGATTATAAAAACGAAAAAGGAACTTAATATAGAGAAAAACGTAGTCACATAACTTTAATTTTTTCTGAAAATCATTCATTCATAAACATCGAATTATCAGTATCAAGTCCTAACACACATAATGCTTGAAAAAAAAAAGAAAGTTTATCTGAAGAAAAACTTAAAATAGAAGACAAAGATAAAGCGCAGGAAAGACTTGAGTGGCAGAATTTCACAATGACAGGCCCTTTGAGACGTATGGCCTCGGAGGTGAGAGGAGAGAGAGAGAGAGAGATAAGGGGAAGATTTAGGAAGCTTAATATAACTGATTTCAAGGAGCCCAAATCCTTACCTATGACATCCAGAGTTGTCGTCAACTGCGTCTCTCCGGCAGGATTGACGGCGACACAGACGTAGTCCCCAGCGTCCCTTGGCGTCACACCAGCGATGGTCAGGTTTTGCCCGCTGACGCGACGCAGAACGTAGTTCCCCAGCGTCCCTTGGCGTCACACCGGCGATGGTCAGATTTTGCCCGCTGACCCCGACGTTCATTCTGACCGACGAAACAAGCGACTGGGAACCGCGGTACCAAAGGCGGCGGGGTTTTGGGAACCCTGAAAGGCAAGTTAGAGATAAAATGATCTCGAGTGAAAGATTTTTAAAGAAACCACGTTAAAGGCTTGGCTGCAAATTGACATAAAAATATATTATCTAAGTTTTATTTGTTGATGGTTTCTCTGCTAAGAAAACAAAAAAACACACATATACATTATATATATTCATATATATATATTATATATATATATATATATATATATATATGTGTGTGTGTGTGTATATATATATATATATATGTATATATATATATATATACTATATATATATATATATATGTATATATATAGTATATATATATATATATATATATATATTATATATATATATATATATATATGTATATCTATATATATATCATATATATATATATATATATATATATATATATATATGTATATATATATATATATATATATAGATAATATATATATATATATATATATATATATATATATATATAAGAACAAAGAAAATAACTTTTTACGTATCCGAATACATACTACAGCTAAACATCTTTATGCCTACATATATTTGCATATCCTACATCTAAGGTCCTCCTCACCTGTCACAGGGCATGGGATGGAAATGGTCTGGTCCTCCGTCGTGGTAATGGTAGTGCTGACGGAGGAATGGTAAGGACGTCCATCAGGAGGCAGGAGGGTGACGTCTGCGCCTCCTTCAGCAGGTAAGAATAAATAAATAAATAAATAAATAAAAACATTACGAAAATTTTTATGTTTAATATTTGTAAATGATGGCTATTTTTAATCTGGCAACCTCTGAGGGATATTCTAAGGTGGTAATGGAGGTTCTTTGCATTTCGACTACGGTTCCAAATGTACAGAGAAATCCTACGGAAAAGTCCTACGGGCGATTCCTATGAGTCACCAGATAGAACGTAGTTGACTTTCTTGCGGTAAATTTTCCCTTAAATGCTATGAATATAGAAATAACTTTCTTAATATGTAATACAGTATTTGATTTATTGCTTGTAGACACTTTGAAAAGGACAAATTCCCCAGTAAGAAATTTATTAACAAAACAATTTCATTACAGGATTATTTGAAATTTTCTCAGAATTTCATGGATTTTTACATTACTTACAAGAGATGCTGTAACAAACGCAAGAGGTTAGTGATCTAAATTGGATTGAATATATTCTATACTTAAAAAAGATACTACAATCATTAATATAAGATTTACCTTCCTCCCACAGACAGCCTGACGGTTATGTCTTCACAAATTCATAAGCAGTAGATATTTTGAAAAGTATCAAGAACATTGCACTAATAAATTTCATGAAGTCATTGATAACAAAAATGTAAAAAATTAATTTGCAAAAATACTTGAACCAAGAATGCAGAAATATTAAATTTAAGGTGGTTGTTAGTAACATCAAGAGACTGATTTCAGCCTTGAATAAAGGAAATAAGTCAGAATTCCTTTAATTATTTATAGTTGTTGTTGTGGTTTTTCTTTTTCTTTTTCTTTTGGCCTGAGGATGTACTTTGACAAGTCTTCAGAGAGCTTTAGTATTGCTTCTCTTGCCGAGATGAAAAATATTACCCCTGAATTTTATCTTAAACAGATTTAAAAAAAAATATTCCTTTTAATTTTTAAGTCTTCCTCACCTGGGGAGGATACTTTGAAAGGTCCCAGAAGAGCTGTAGTATTGACTCTGGGTGGGGCGTTGACAACAACTCTAACAATCTTCTTGTCCGTCCCTGCAGAGTTTTCGGCAACACACTTGTATTGGGCAGCATCAGTTACGGCGGATCTTGTGATTAAGAGTTTTTCCCCGTCATTGATGACCTGGAAAGCAAGCCTTTAGGTTATAAAGAATGCAAATCGTTTTTGGAATGTTGATCAAAATCACTGATAGGAAAATGTGTAACACTGATTCTGCTACGAGTTAATTCTCATCCTGATATCACAAAGGAACGGTACCTACATATATAAAATTCCAGATTTATTCAATGTTTATAGAAAACCAGTAATGTGGGACCCTCATTAGAGCTGCCCATAATTCAACTTAACCTATTATGTATCCGCAATTATTTTGGCCAAAGATTGATTGATTATAGCTACTAAAACTGGCGTCACAACATCTAGGTTATTGACCAGGCGATCGTCTCTTACCGGATGCATGGGCTCAATAAGATCGGGTCCTACGAGCCACTTTCTGGTGGGTTTGGGTGACCCTTTGACCAAGTGGCACTCGAGGGAGGCATGCCCTCCTTCCATGACGGTGATCAGCTCCTCTTCGCCTTCCCTCTGGTGTCCGCTTCTTTCGCCACCTTCGATTTGTGGAGGAACTGTCACGAGAAAAAGAGTTGAGTTACATATAGAATTTAGGCCAAAGGCCAAGCACTGGGACCTGAGGTCATCGCTAAAAGGTTTGAAAGGTGTAACAGGAGGGAAACCTCGCAGTTGCACTATGAATCAAGTGTTAGGAGAGGGTGGAAAGTAAGATGAAAAAAGATTATGAAAGAGGGCACAGTAAACAGAACGAAAGTGGTTGCAGCTAGGGGCCGAAGGCACGCTGCAAAGAACCTCAAGTGTTTTGCCCAATGGTAAGCCTTGAACTGGTTAGGCTGGTGTTAAGAAAGAACTTTATGGAAGTAAACTGTTAGGTATGTAAGACGCCTTATGAAACGTCGTCAGTGGCCACGTTCAGTTCCAAGCTGATTGCAGAATGTTGCGTCATGTTTCAGTGTGTAAATATAATAAATTATAATGTGTGATATCGAATCCGATACACAGGCTTTGATCCTATAAATTCTACCTCATGTATGTAGGATATGATTCTCTAATGTGTATTGAGCTCCAATGCTCGTTTGTTTGTATGTAATCGTTTACATACACTTTTATGCTTCGTATACTCTAGTTCTACACTTGAGATGTCAAATCAGCTAATAAAGTACTCAAAGGAGGAATTCGTCTAATTCATCAGAAAGCATCTTCGAACTAAAACGACGGAAATGGGATTGTAGTATACACGTTAAAAGGCCATTTATCTTCTTCCTCTGGTAAGAGTAAAAGAATGGTGTAATGTGGATGTGCGCTGAATAGCATATACCACATAAACACAATAAATTTTTTTTTCAAGATATTTCAACCTTAAAAAAAGACTGGTTTGAGTAGGAAAAGAATCAATCGATTCTAAGTGATTGAAAATTTTACACCGTACATGACAATGAACAAGAAAACGAAAATGAAACATTATTACGCACTAGCTTTTTCTATTACGCAATGATTAATTGACAGCTGAGGTAATTATCAAATAACAAATGAAGACCCGCATGATTGAAGTAAAGTTTATGGAGTAAAGTTTCCTGGATGTATTATCATATCATCGAATTGAAACTATACTTACATAACCGTAAAATAAAAAAAATATATTTCTATGCCATATCAAGTGACAAATGTGACAACTAACTTGCTAAGATCTCAGGCAAAAGATTTTAAGAATCATGGAAGTTTATGAGTTGGAATTACGAAAGTCAGGTTATTATGGAATTATTGTTAATCGTCTAAAACGACTAATTGTGATTTTTTTTCTAAAAATATAGTTTGGTTTTGAGGGGAGACTTCCTACCAGGCGTCCCAAGTGGGTCTAAGTGATTTTTTTTTTTCAAATTACTGAGATGACGATGGAAAATATCTTCTTTTCTGCACACCCGTAGAGAAGTTGTAAGTTAACCTGAACACCCTCGGATTTAAATTTTATCCACCAAATGTCAATGTACTGAAATCTAAGAGTTTCTTCAGTGATGTTACAAATGAATAAATATGATCAGAAACTTTTAATGTATGTATATGGGTGAATTGTATCTTCTGCTATGTTGGCCTGGAGGAATCCAAAGGTCCGCATCAGCCTCTTATTCCTTTTAGGTCAAGGTAGTGCTGTCACAAGGCCATCTTAGTCTCAACTTACTAACTATCCCCTAACTATCCCCGAATAATATCTCTGAAACTAAATAACTTTAGTTGTCCTTAAACAGGTTTGCTTCATCGTGACGCCGACCTGCGTTTCCTTAATAATTACTTCTACCAGTCATGGGAAAGGCGAAAGAGTAACTGATGAATTGGCCGACTGATCAGTATGATTGATTGCAAGATATAAGATAAGAAGAGGCCTCATTAATTGCAGATTACATGATGTAAGTGTCCGTATGAGAGAGAGAGAGAGAGAGAGAGAGAGAGAGAGAGAATCTTACCCAACACCACAAGCGTAATAGGAATGTCCGTTATGCCAGCAGCGTTGGTCGCTGTGCACGTGTAGACACCCGAATTGTCGCTTCCAACATGGGCGATTCTGAGGGTGCGACCATCGCCCACGACGTCAATATTTCCACGCCCTCCTACGCCCACCACTGCTCCTTCTACTGTCCATATGATGGTGGGTTCTAGAAAGTAAGAATAAAAATTTTCCGATTATTTCAACCTTTTCCTGCAAATGTTTATTAAAGACAACGATGTTGTTTATTAAAGATGGGACGACATTCTATGCTTTTTACAGATATTCACAGGGCTTTCAATTACAAAATGTGTTTCTTATACATAAATACACACACGCTCACACACACACACACACACACACACACACACACACACACACATATATATATATATATATATATATATATATATATATATATATATATATATATGATTTCCCTTAGTGCCTATTCCTGTCAGTCTCTCAACATGGCTTTGGTCTTCCAGTTCTCAAAAGAAAAAAAAAAGCATTTGTGCAGCCCACCAAAGTTGATTTCCTACAAGGTACCTATACTCTGTTTTTTTTATCTGTCCATCAGCCTGTGGTGTTTTTGTATGGTAACACTGCGTTTCGGGCTTTAGATAGTGACATTCAGCCTACATTCAACGATTATAATAATATCCTATTTCGAATATTAACGGTGTAATTCGCATACAGTAAATCACTAAAACACTTTTCAGTTGCAAATGTACACCCAGATATCCTTTTATTTACCTAAAACTTACACATAGCGTAAATATCTAAAGCCCGGGAAGCAGTGTTACCATACAAAAACACTACAAGCGGATGGACAGACGAAAAAAAAACAGAGTATAGTAGTCAATGATTCTAGTAGTTAAGATATAATGTGTTTTAATAGAATATGACTAAGTCATTCTTCTCTCTCTCTCTCTCTCTCTCTCTCTCTCTCTCTCTCTCTCTCTCTCTCTCTCTGCGTGTATATATATATATATATATATATATATATATATATATATATATATATATATATATGCAACACGGATTTAGGGATTAGGCTTCCGTCCCGCGAATTTCCAATGGTTCTTTGCTATTTCCAACCACTACCCCAAACTGGAACCTAGTACCGAGACCTTCCTTGAAAAAGGTGGGACGCCATATCTTAAAAAAAACTAACCGTGGAATCCTCTTGAAAATAATCTCATTATTTTTCCTGCCTCAAAAATTACATGAAAACAAACCGGAGCTGTTGCAATACCTGTATGCATCTCGGAAATTTGCCCAGACCTACCAACATTACATAACCTGGCTCATAGCTTCTTCAGAACTGACGATGATGAGCTCTTACCTGGATGTGCATTGACTGGACACTCTAAAACGACACTTTCCCCTTCCATCACTGATACTTCCGTTTTGGCCTCCTTGCTGATGACGGGCGGCACTGCATGAGAGAAGATAGTTTAGACGTAATATCAAATTTAAAGTACTTCGTATGAAAGAATCCGAAAGGAAGGAAATGTCCAACATCTCTTTCATATCAGCATGGGCAAATATCGTATGAGTTTAGATAAGATGAATAAAATCAAGTATCGAAATGGCTAACTCTGTAAGTCCAAAGAATAAGGACCTGCAGATAATATTACGCAGCAAGAAATGTAAATGACTTAAATAGCAATAAATACTCATTTATAAAAGGAATCTTTGACTCTAGAAACTGTATTCTCAGGGTAATAATGTCTAAATTCTAAAATCTAAAGTAACATGTGCATTCAAAATGTTAATTTAAAACTATGCATAGACCAAAAACACCGGGTGGCCTTTATTTAGGAAGAATTGAAATGAAAAGAATGAAAATATTTATACTAATTCGTAAAACGAAAAGAGGAATCTTATATCCAATGTGGTATTTGGCCATCCAACGCTTAAGACAATGAAAAGAGGGTGTTGGAGTGGCTGGACAGCAAGATAAAGAAATCCAGAAGGTGAAGGATTTGAAGCACACTGGGAGAAAACCCCTCAGATGCGCTAAGAAGTAATTGTTAGCGAAGTTGGACAGCAAGCCTGAAGAAAGGAAGTAGAAAATGGAGGTAAATTAAAAGACTGAAATGTCGTTGTCATCACTCTAGTAATGCCTATAGGAGATTCACATCAACCGTGCATCTGATGTCTAGGCCAGTTCTTATGACGCTCCTGTTTGGCTGTTGATAACCCAATCACAGGACTGGAAACTCTCAGTCTCTCTCGAGAGTTCACATAGGCAGAATGCATGTTCCCCCTATCCTGAGGGATACTTTTGAAAGACAGAGGTGGAACGTACATCCTGCTTATGTGAACTCTCTCGAGAGACTGAGAGTTTCCAGCCCTGAGATTGGCTTATCAACAACCAATCAGGAGCGTCGTAAGGGACGAGCCTAGACATCAGATGCACGGTTGATGTGAACCTACTATAGTACAATTGCTCCACGTGAAATGCACTGACTGCACAAAACAACCTGTGGGAACTCAAATTAAGGCATTACCAAGATTCGAAAAAAGGTGCTCCGCCAAACAGAATAAAAACCTTTAGCCAACCTGGACGAAATAGAATTGTCCTCGGAATACGGAAACCAGAATCTCCAATTTCCGCGAAGAAAGAAACACAATTCAGGGAGAAATCACTAGACTGTTATTGGATTTCCTAAAGGACGATTTCGGCAAACGACTGGAAAGTTCCAGCTGAAACTTTGACTTTTCACAAAGGAATTCTTACCTAAGACTTGAATCGTGAAATTGACAGAGTCCTTTCCCGCAGGATTCGCCGCAGAACAGGAAATGAATCCTTCGTCCGTATTTTTCACCGAAAGGATTTGAATCTTCTCACCTTCGTTTTGAATCTGTGATGGCAGAGAAATAGATATGTTGTTACATAACCATTGTTACTGTTGTATTGGCTAATGCGTTACGAGCATTAACGGAACTTGGAACAGTAACGAATACAAATATATTCTATGATATATAAAAATCGTTTCTACTATAAAAATGCGGCTTTAATGATTATAAAAGGCAAATATATAAAATAAAAGTAATTATGATATACAGAATTCGATGTCATGATAAATGATAAGAGACTGCCACCGATGACAATAGACAAAAGACAGAATAAAAAAGTTATGGCGACTCTAAAATCCAATCTCTCTCTCTCTCTCTCTCTCTCTCTCTCTCTCTCTCTCTCTCTCTCTCTCTCTCTCTCTCATTAAATTAATTGTACCTTTATGTAGTCGTGTCACATCTCTGATATCACCCTCCATTTCTTAATTACCTCTAAATTAAGTTGACTAATTCCCTTGTAGGTCTTCTAATCATAAACTTCTCTCTCTCTCTCTCTCTCTCTCCTCTCTCGCTTTCAAATTTCCTGATAGGTCTTCTTGTCATAACTCTTTCTCTCTATATATAATATACATATATATATATACTATATATATATATATAGATATATATCTTTATATATATATAATATATATATATATATATATATATATATATATATATATATATATACATATATATCTCAACTAATTATACCTTTTATAGGTCCTCTTCCTCTTCATAACTCTCTCTCTCTCTCTCTCTCTCTCTCTCTCTCTCTCTCTCTCTCTCTCTCTCTCTCTCTTTCTCTCTGTTACCCTCTTATCACAACTGATCTCTCTCTCTTTCAAATTTCATTATAGCTCTTCTTGTCAAAAGACGCGCTCTCTCTCTCTCTCTCTCTCTCTCTTTTATATTTCTTTATAGGTCTTCCTGTCATAAGACTCTCTCTCTCTCTCTCTCTCTCTCTCTCTCTCTCTCTCTCTCTCTCTTCTTAGGTTCCCTAAGGGACAATAAAGGAAACCTAGTGAACTCGGACTTGGAAAAAACAGAGTTACTGAATACGTTTATTACTAGTGTTTTCACAATTGAAGACAATACCTTAATACCGGAACCTGCTATTAAATATGAAGAGGCAGAACCGTTGGACAAAATTTACAGAAGAGGACATTAAAAACGAAAAAGACAAACTCAACAAGTTCAAATCTCCTGGCCCGGATGGGATTCATCCAAACAGAAATTAAAGAGCTAAAAGAGGAAATAGTTCCTCACCTATATAAACACTACAGAAAAAATGCAGAACAACAAAAGGCACCAAGAGGATGGAAATTAGGTAATGTGTCTCAGTTTAAAAAATGGTCCAAGAGAAGAACCGGGGAAATTATAGACCAGTTTGTCCAACGTCGGTCGTTTGTAAGATTTTTGAGTCCATAATTACAGATCAAATTGTGGATCACATTGGTAGAAATAACTTGTTGTTAAACAGCCAACACGATTTCAGACAAAGCAGATACTGCCTATTGGAGTTTTTTCCATAGCATGCTTGGTATTTACGACTGTAGTAGATCAATAGATATATCCTACATAGGTTTCCACAAGGCCTTTGACAAAGTTCCACACAAGAAACAAATGACAAACGTTAGAGCTTTAGTAATTTAAATTGTAGGAGAAATAACAGACTGGATCGAAGACTGCCAACTAATAGAAAACAGAGTCGTAATAAATAGTGAAGAATCAGAATGGACAGATGTGGCAAGAGGAGTTCCCCAGGGTTCTGTCCTTGGCCCTCTCTTGTTTTTTATTTACATTAATAACATTGATGTAGGCTTAACTAGCAGAATAAACAAATTTGCAGAGGACACCAAACTACATGTACTAAATGCAGCAGACCCAGAAACAGTAGAGTGTTTAAGAAATTATCTGAGGAAAATAGGAGAATGGTAAAAAAGATGGCAAATGCCTTTTAACTTGGATAAATGTAAAGTGCTACAAATTGGAATAAACAACCCTCATGCCAACTACTTGCTGCTTGGGAATGACATTTTTAGTGTAGAACACGAAGAGGACCTTGGGGTCATTATAACCAAGGAGTTAAAATCCACAAAACAGTGCATAAAAGCTGAAAAGAAGGCACAGAAAGTAGTGGGATACATAAAGGGGCAGTTCAAATACAGAAACAAGGAAAAGGTGCTGCAGCTCTTCACATTAATAGTTAGACCTCATCAAGAATATGCAGTACAGAAATGACAATAAATAGACTAGAAGGTGTACAAGGAAGAGCCACAAAGCGAATTCCATCCATCAGGCAAATAGGTTACCAAAGATGACTAGCCCTTAAACGCCGAGCTGGTATTTCCGAAAGTGTCTCCTGTATGCCGGCAGCATTCGGGAGTGAGCGCCGAAGTGGAAATTTGTTTTTTTTTCAAAAAATCACAGCACGCTTAGTTTTCAAGATTAAGAGTCCATTTTTTGCTCCTTTTTTTTGTCATTGCCTGAAGTTTAGTATACAACCATCAGAAATGAAAAAAAATATCATTATCATATATAAATATTGGAATATATGACAGCGCAAAAAAAAATTCATATGTAATTGTATACAAATCGCACTGTGAGCAAAACGGTTAAAGCTAATGAGTTAATTATTTTTCATTGTATTGTACACTACATTGCAATGATTTTGGTACATAACAAATTGTAAAACGATCAAAGCAACATAGAGAAAATATTATCACAATACGATGCATGTGTAACATAAAGAGGGGGATTTGCTATGAGAGTGTCCGAGCGACCGCTTAGGAATGCTTACGCATCATTATTAGTGGTGGCAAGCGGTGTTTGAACAATATTAAGCCTTTTGTGAGATTGGTAGCAGCTATAAGATGCTGTTTTCAGAGAGTCTCGTTGTGGGAATGTGTTAGATTTCAATTGATAAGGGACAGGAATTAAGAATTATTCAGCCGTGGATCTGGTACTGGGAGAAGAATTTTCAACTAGGGTCAGCATTTCTGCCCACTGTGAGATACATCGAGGGAGTCAGTTGCTCAGTTGTACTTCTGAGTGCGCATTGCCAGTGTTTTCTCGCTCGTAATACTGAGTCATTCAAGTATGTGTGTATTCGCTTGTTTGTGCAGAAGCGAGCTTGGATTAGTGGTCGGGTATTGTCTCGTTTGAAGCCGTGAGTGGGACATTATTGATTTTTGCCTTTGTGTATGAATCATTTTTTGGAATTAGAGAATTAGTTTTGAGTACCATTTTTTTTCCATGGGAGCAGAATGCGATGTTTTTTTTCTTGGCACATGTTAGAGGAGATGCATTCGTCTTGGTTTTGACACATATGTATACGTGTGAAGGGTTTTTCATACATACAGTTCAGTTCTTGGGAATGCTTGGATTGCATTTTTTTGGCCCTCGGAGACAGCGCCCGCTCATGTATACATACTTAGCGCAATTTTTGCTGAGCGACCGAGGGGTAGCGCCTATGGGAGGCTAGTGTCTTCCATGGGGTTGTGCCATTAGGGGGCTGAACTTCCTTTTTCTTCTTTGTGCCGGGGTAATGGGGGCGAGTTTGGCCTTGAATAGGAAACTTCAAAGCCATGAAATCAGCTGATAGCCACTGGGTGATGATATGACATGCCCGTATGGTTTTTTTTAGAAAGATTTTTTTGTTCTTACTTTTGAGTGAAGAGAAAATGAAAATGAAATGCATATGAATGTGGTGCAAGTTTTCCTTATGCTTTGGAGAATGCTTTTACGCAATGTTAGAGGCCATAATTATAACTGGGGATACACAGATTGTTTTTTAATGGGGATTTGAATGGTGATTTGGAGATTATTTTAAAGTGGTGACGACTGGTGGCAATTGGTGGTGATATTGGAGTTTTGGGGGTGTGGCAGTCGTGATGAATACTGGGGAATGGGAATATTAATGCCCTTACTGGAGATATTTTCTGGAGATATTTTATGGGATATATTTTACTGGTGATATGGGAGATATTTATGGAAGAATTACTATGGAGAATTATTATCATGGAGGGGATTTTTAATTGGAATTACTATGGAGGATTATTATTATCTTTAATGGAGATATTTATGAGGATTCTGTGGGAGTCATGGTGGTAATAATTTTTGGGGACTGTGTCAATGATTTATTGGTGGTGATAACAATTTCTGGTGAATTTTGGTGAATTTGATGATAGCAATTTTGGTGATACTAGCGAGTACTGATATTTGCTAATACTGGTGATACTACTAATACTGGCAAATTCTGATACTGGTGTCTGATACTGGTGTTATTTTTTATACTTACATGGGTGCTTGTAATGAATATTAAGGGTGGTGTTTTATGACTTCAACAGATAATTGCTTAAAGTCTATGTGAGTCATAGGTGTTACAGGTGTCACAGGAACAGTTATCAGTCCCATTAGTTTTTCTTTTCCCTTTTTTTGGACGTTAGCCATCGCTGACGTAAGTTTTTTTTATCATGGGCGAGTTTTAATTTATTTTTTTTCTCTCAGGACAGTTTGTGTAGACTTTTCATATCTCAGTTCGTGACTTGGAGTCATTGTTCGGGAATGTGTTTATAATTTCAGCTGTTTGATGCTGCAGGGAGATTTAGGGGAGAATTTTTCTATTTTTGCACGTTTACATAATGGCACTACATCTTTTTTTTTCTGGATATTTGTGTTCTGGAAATTGTTGGTCTCTTGCACAATTGTGTTTGTTGCAATTTTGCCAGAGATAGGAAGCTTGGTTAAGTTTCTAGTGGCCTATGCCGTAGTGAATATGGGGAAGTCTTTGCTTAGACACTTTGAATTTGGTGTTTTGTTGTAATGAGTTATGGCACATTGGTGATTTTTTCTAGAATTTCTTGAGCAATTTTTTTTATTTGCAAAGTTTTACCCTTTCTCAGCAGTTATGCTACACTGAGAGTTTATAGTTTTTGACTGTAACATTCAGTTATTTTCCTGGAGAACTGGAGATATAATATTTTGGCCATTTAATATTTTTCATTTTGTTGGAGATATAGTCCACAGTTTAGGCCTATGGTGGTGAGAGCTATGTTTAGTTCAATTATTTTTGCAGCCATTTTTGTTGCAAATAGAAACCTTTATGAGGAGATATGGGCAATATTTTTTAGTGTATCTGCTAGATGCTTTGAGTACATTTTTCAGAGATGGAATTTCATTTTTGTTGACTCTGCTTGGAGATATAACATTTTTTTGAGACTTGTTTGTATTCCACATGGGGTTATTGGTGAAATGGAGGGAATTATTTATATTGCCTGAGTGTTGTTATTATTAATATGGTGATATGTTTGAGTGACATTACTGTGTTGCAGTTTTATGAGACCCTATGGAGATGTTACATTTTTGATATTCACCAGTGGGTTATTTTTGGCGGCATATAATTGTGGAATTGCGGTTTACCGTAGTTTTTATCCCGAATAGGTGATAATTTTTTTTTATAATTGGGCAGTATCATGGGAGAGTTATGTCTTTATGACAATTTTTGAGCACCTTAGTCATATCCTGGAGATAATTTTCTGAAATGTGCTTATGTGGTGTCAGTATAGAACTTTTTTTGAGAATCATTCGTTTCTGAAGTTGCAAGTCTGACTAGACATTTCTATACTGCAGTTCGAGCACCTGACGTGTTCGTGGGTGGATTTTTTGCTGATAATGCCGTGTGAGTCCCGTGGCTGACTCTTTTCCTCTAGTGTTGATTACTGAGAGTTTTGCACTATTCTGAGAAATGCTGATTTTGGCATTTCACAGAGATGTATCTTCGTAAGGGGATTGTTTCCGGCCGTTTCCGATCGAAGAAAAAGTTGCGATGGCAAATTCCATAAGGATACTGCTGCATTCATGAGGGAAAAAGTTGGGCTATGTATGTTATGTATATTATGTGCTTTGTGATGGGGGAAAGTTCACTTATTATTATTGTTATTATCTTTTTTTTATTCCTTTTTTTCTTTTCCTATGAGAGATGTAATTGGGGTTGAGCTTTAAATAGCATTTCTGTTTGTGGATGGGAGATGTAATTTGTTGGGGTATGTGAATTCCATAAATGGGTGTTTGACATTGTATTTCATGGAGATTAGTTATATGAGCAGTAAAAAGGGTTTTTGCTGTTAGACATTGAAGCGTTTTTGCTGATTTTGTGGGTTGCTGAAATATCAGAGCTTGAGAGAACATTTTAGGTGATAATCTGGGGCTGGGTTTGTTATGTGTTCTTTTTTCTCGGGCTCATTAGTCTTTTTTTTTTTTTTTTTTTTTTGTTTTTTTTTTTTTTTTTTTTTTACTTGTGAGAATTTGTGAGTTTGAAATGTGATGACAGAAGTCCGTGGAGTTTCTGTGAGTTCTTGAGTGTGTGTGCTGACTTATGTGAATTTGGTGAGTTTTTTTGTTGATGTTGGAGAGTTGTAGTTAGGAATTGGTTCTGTGGTCATATTAATGAGGTTAATGGGAAGACATTCAGTTAATATTTTGTGGTCATTATTTGACAGAAGTATGTCTTGGGTTAATTCTTCTTTAGTTGACCGATGACATGACTGACATATTGAAACAACATAAACATCATTCCCCAACACTAGCGAGACGCCCTTCAGCGATTGCAGAGATGTTGCTGATGTTTGCCCACATACGAGAATTTCTACGAGTCTGCGGAGTTCTACAGCGCTTTTGGACTACGGGAGTTGTCAGTTGTCTTCCACAAGGAGGCGTTTCGCCTTTCTACAGCGTGTTTCACGTGCCTGTACAGCAGCAGACCAATCACATACACGGGAGTGTGAGAAAGTTCAAGATGAAGAAATGTTTTTTCTACAATCAGTTGTTATTATAGCCCATATGCAGTTTATTGAAAATAGTGTATGATTGACATTATACTGCCAGAGAGGTGCAGTTATTTTTTTATCATAGTGTTTTATGAGTCGGCCAATGTGTTTTATATATATATATATATATATATATATATATATATATATATATATATATATATATTATATATATATAAGCTATTTTATGTGAGCTGTGGCTAGGCTGGTGCTAGCCTAGAGGTGGCCGAGCTATCTGTAACATAAAAAGGGGGATTTGCTATGAGATACTTTAAATGATATATAATGTGATATGCTATGACGTTTCTTAGAATATAGAGAATCAGCAATTTAACTTCCTTGGAGACAGAGTGTCCGAGCGACAGCTTAGGAATGCTTACGCATCTTTTTTTGAGGTAGTGTGATCAAAACTACTGTCTTAAGCAAATCAGTGTCTCGTCTTGTCGCCATGAGAGCTTGATGTAGAGGTGACTTTGAAACTGGTCTTAAGCAGTTTTGGGGTGTGAACATTCTAAACATTGAGTGTGGGTTCGTACGTATGTGTACACTTTTCCCCCTACATAAGGAAATGCATTGTTACCATGAAGGGTAGACTATTACAGAGAGAAGGCAGGGCCGGGATGGCTCTGCCAAAGTGTTTGTTGATTAGTGACAGTGCAACTGTGCTGAAATGGGTTAGAGTTATTATATCTATTTTGGCCAAAGTGTGGCTGGATTGTATTTGAATATTTATTTCAGAGATATTCTGTTTGTATGATTATTTGATTATGCTTTTGTGCTTACCAGAGTGTTCCCCTGTCTTCTAACAGGAGATTCTGGTAGAGGGAAAATGTTCTGAAAGAGGGGAAATGTTTCGGGAGAAGAGTGGGGATTGTTCATTGGAGAAATGGTGTACTGACTTAATTACTATGTTGACTGTGCCTATCTGTTATGGCTAAACTAATGTTGGTGTTAGATTAATTACCGAGGGTTATATGGGTTATTTGCACCTTGAGTTAACATTTCATTTAGTCATTCTGTTAAGAATCTGAGTTATTCAGTTGACACTTTGCTTTTAAATAAATGCATATTTTTTAAATTTACGACTCTGATTTGATGACCTAGATAATGGAGGGGAGGTATGTTGAGAGAGAGAGAGAGAGAGAGAGAGAGAGAGAGAGAGAGAGAGAGAGATGATAGATGAGAGGAGATGAGAGAGAGAGAGAGAGAGAGAGAGAGAGAGTGTTGTTGCCAGTATTGAGAGAGAGAGAGAGAGAGAGAGAGAGAGAGAGAGAGAGAGAGAGAGAGAGAGAGAGGAGGGAGAATGTGTTGCCAATTACCAGTTGTCTGCCGCTCTGGCCTATCGCTACCAAAATGATAACGAGATTGACAATCTCATTATTAGTGGTGGCATAAAAACAAGTCTTCAAAAAATGTTATATCTCCAAGCAGAGTCATCAAAAATGAAACTCCATCTCCGAAAAATGCACTCAAAGCATCTAGCTGATACACTCAAAAATATTGCCCCATATCTCCTCATAAAGGTTTTTATTTGCATAACATACATAACCCAACTTTTTCCCTCATGAATGCAGCATGTATCCTTACGGAATTTGCCATCGCAACTTTTTCTTCGATCGTAAAAGGCCGGAAACAATCCCCTTATGAAGATACATCTCCGTGAAATGCCCAAATCAGAATTTCTCAGAATAGTGCAAAACTCTGAGTAATCAACGCTAGAGGAAAAGAGTCAACCACCGGACTCATCACGGCATTATCAGCAAAAAATCCACCTGTGAACATGTCAGGTGCTCGAACTGCAGTATAGAAATGTCTAGTCAGACTAGCAACTTCAGAAACCCATGATTCTCAAAAAAAAAGTTCTGTACAGACATGACACCACATAAGCACATTTCACAAAATTATCTCCAATGTTGCCCAAAAATTGTCCTTAAAGACATAACTCCCACATGATTTTGCCCAATTAAATCAATTATCACCTATCTGGGATATAAACTACAGTAAACCGCAATTCCACAATTATATGCTGCCAAAACTAACCCACTGGTGAATATAAAAAATGCAACATCTCCATAGGGACTCATAAAACTGCAACACAGTAATGTCACTCCAATATATCACCATATTAATAATAATACCACCCAGGTAATATAAACAATTCCCTCCATTACATTAATAACCCCATGTGGAATAAAACAAGTCTCCAAAAAATGTTATATCTCCAAGCAGAGTCATCAAAAAATGAAACTCCATCCCCGAAAAATGCATTCAATGCATCTTGCTGATACACTCGAAGATATTGTCACATATCTCCTCTCACAAGTGTTTCTATTTGCAACAAAAATGACTGCAAAAATAATTGAACTAAACATAGCTCTCACCACCATAGGTCTAAACTATGGGATATCTCCAACAAAAATAAAATATTACATGGCTCAAAATATTATATCTCCAATTCTCCAGGAAAATAACTCTGAAAAGCCTCTCTAAGGAGCTCAAAGTTACACTCTCTGTTTAGCATAACTGCTGAGAAAAGGCAAAACTCGGCAAATGAAATTGCCCAAGAAATTCTAGAAAAAAATCACCAATGTGCCATAACTCATTACAACAAAACACCAAATTCAAAGTGTCTAAGCAAAGACTTCCCCATATTCACTACGGCATAGGCCACTAGAAACTTAACCAAGTCTCCTATCTCTGGCAAAGTTGCTACAAACACAATTATGCAAGATGCCAACAATTTCCAGAACACAAATATCCAGAAAAAAAAATGTAGTGCCATCATGTATACATTAAAAAATGCAAAAATTCTCACATAAATCTCTCTGCAGCATCAAACGGCTGAAATTATAAACACATTCCCGAACAATGATCCCAAGTCACGAACTGAGATATCAAAAATCTGCACAAACTGCTTGGAGAGAAAAACAAATTCAAACCATGATAATAAAAACTTACGTCAGTGATGGCTAACGTCCCCCCCCCCCCCCCCCGCCCCCCCCCCCACAAAAAAAAAGGGAAAAGAAAAACTAATGGCACTGATAACTTTCCCATGAAACCTGTAACATCTGTGACTCACATAGACTTCAAGCAATTATCTGCTGAACTCATACAAAAACGGAAATCAAAATTTGTGGTTAGTTCCGCCCACATTCACAAAAAAACATCACCACCCTTAGTATCATTACAACACCCATGTTAGTATAAAAAAATAGCATCAATATCAGTATTATCAGTATCAGAATTTGCCAGTATCAGTAGTATCACCAAATATTAGTACTTGCCCATTCACCAGAATTGCTATCATCAAATTCAAGGCCAAACTCGCCCCCATTACCCCGGCACAAAGAAAAAAAAAAGGAAGTTCACCCCCCTGTTGGCACAACCCCATGAGAGACACCACTAGCCTCCCTTGGGCGCTGGCTCTCTGTCGCTCAGCAAAAATTGCGCTGAATGCGTATATATGAGCGGCTGCTGTCTCCAAGGGCCAAAAAAATGCAGTCCAAGCATCCCCAAGAACTAAGCTGCATGTATGAAAAACCCTTCACACGTATACATATGTGTCAAAACCAAGACGAATGCGTCTCCTTTAACATGTGCCAAGAAAAAGAAAAAAACACACATCACATTCTACTCCCATGGAAAAAAATGGTACTGTGAACTAAATCTCTAACTCCAAAAAATGATTCATACACAATGGCAAAAAACAATAATATCACACTCATGGCTTCAAATGAGAGAATATCCAACCACTATACCGAGCACGCTTCCGCACAAACACGCGAATACACACATACTTGAACAACTCGGTATTACGAGCGAGAAAACACTGGCAACACGCACTCAGAAGTCCAACTGAGCAACCGACTCCCTCGATGTATCTCACGGTGGGCAGAAATGCTGATCCTAGTTGAAAATTCCTCTTCCAGTACCAGATCCACAGCTGAACAATTCTTAACTCCCGTCACTTATCAGTTGAAATCTAACACATTCCCACAACCAGACTCTCTAAAAACAGCATCTTATAGCTGCTACCAATCTCACAATATGCTTAATATCGTTCAAACACCGCTTGCTACCACTAATAACGAGATCGTCAACACTCTCTCTCTCTCTCTCCTGATTCCCAACAACACTCTCTCTCTCTCTCTCTCTCTCTCTCTCTCTCTCTCTCTCTCTCTATATATATATATATATATATATATATATATATATATATATATATATATATATATATATATATATATCTTTCTTTCTTTCTCTCGATACACCTTCCATTGTCTGGGTCATCAAATCAGAGTCATGAATTACAAAAATATGCATTTATTTGAAAGCAAAGTATTAACTGAATAACTCAGATTCTTAACAGAATAATTAAAGGAATATTAACTCAAAGTCCAAATAACTAAAATAACCCTCAGTAATTAATCTAACACCAACATTAGTTTAGCCATAACAGATAGGCACAGTCAACATAGCAATTAGTCAGTACACCATTTCTCCAATGAACAATCCCACTCTTCTCCCGAATCATTTCCCCTCTTCCAGAACATTTCCCCTCTACCAGAATCTCCTGTTAGAAGACAGGAGAACACTCTGGTAAGCACATGAGCATAATCAAAAGATCATATAATTAGAATATCTCTGAAATAAATATTCAAATACAATCCAGCCACACTTTGGCCAAAATAGATATAATAACACTCACCCATTTCAGCACAGTTGCAGTGTCACTAATCAACAGACACCTTGGCAGGAGCCATCCCGGCCCTGCCTTCTCTCTGTAATAGTCTACCCTTCATGGTAACAATACATTTCCTTATGTAGGGGGAAAAGCGCACGCATACATACGAACCCACATTCAATGTTCAGAATGTTCATGCCCCGAAACTGCTTAAGACCAGTTTCAAAGTCACCTCTACATCAAGCTCTCATGGTGACAGGACGAGGCACTGATTTGCTAAGCCAACACTCTTGATCACACCACATTAAAAAAAGATGCGTAAGCATTCCTAAGCTGTCGCTCGGACACTCTGTCTCCAAGGAAGTTAAATTGAAGATTCTCTACATTCTAAGAAATGTCATAGCATATCACATAATATATTATTTAAAATATCTCTTTATGTTACACATGAATTCGTAACTCACAGACGTAAAAAAAAGTTGTTTTAAAAAATTCACCACAAATCGAAATATTGTCCTAGAAACTTCCCATTTATTGCAAAATGAAGGTGATTGATTGAAAATTGCTAG
>NC_061100.1:145671791-145682072 GCF_015104395.2 Macrobrachium nipponense
TCCTGCCTCTTTAGGAGTCCATCAATCTTCTGCATGAGTCCTGGAGCTACTACGGCATCTAATTTTTCCAGATTCCTTTTCAGGGATCTTGAGATCGTGCCTAGTGTTCCTATGATTATGGGTACAATTTCCACTGGCATATCCCATATCCTTCTTATTTCTATTTTCAGGCCCTGATACTTATCAATCTTTTCTCTTTCCTTCTCTTTTACTCTGGTGACCCATGGTATTGCGAAATCTTGATTTTGTGAATCAACGTCACGCCTGGTCTATTGGCACGTATCACCCTATCTGTTCTTATATTATTATTATTATTATTATTATTATTATTATTATTATTATTATTACAAATACACATTAATAATTTTCTGGTTTCTTGAAGATGGAGGGAGACGAGCTCTAAAAGCTTGGACATATATTTATATTGACATGCAAATCCATATATGCAAAATACATCAGAAATGCAAAATCACGCAGATCGCGAGAGCAAGTGAAATGAAAAATCTGTCCTACCAACCTCCTCATTCTTCGTCCATGTGAGTACGGGCGTCGGGGTGCCCAAGGTGTAGCATTCGAGGTCGACCTCACCTCCTACAATGCCCATTGTTTCTCCACCCAGTCCTCCGCCCACGCTGTTCTCTACCATGTCCTCGATGATCACGGGTGGTACTTGAAGGAGGAGAAGTGAGAACTATGTTAATTGCTTAACTTTTTTTTCTTCCTTTTTATAAATGTTGAATTTTAACTTAAAAAAGATAAAAAGAATTACAGTTTGTAAATGTGTGTTCTTTGACTGTGATAAAGAGTTCTTTGCGTAATTTTGTACATTGTATTATTTGCTGAAGCTGTGTAGACTAATATCGGTTAAATGCGAGCCATTTCTGTATTTGTATTTTCATATATAGCTGTCTAAAACTAATCAGCTTACGTGTCTCAACTAAGAAATGTAATATTTTACGGTTTGCTGAGGTACAGAGTGTAAACCGTAAAACAAACTAAACTTGTACAAAAATCTTATTGTCTGAAGGGCATTTAGATATGGTGAATAGCGGTTTATATTTTCCAGAATTAAACTGTCATTTATTCTCATTCTTCGCTGAAAGTTTTCCTTGCTTATCACCCAGTGTAAAGCTGATCTAAGGTTTCAGAAAAGCGTGAATCATTTATACATTCATTTATACATTTAATGCCCTACTTCCCCTTTATGTTAATTATACATTAATTCATAGAACACTAATCAGCTTGAAATATGGAGAATGTGCTCTAAAAGACTTTAGACACAAAGTTAGTCAGTTTTTATTTTTTTTTATTAGTATGTACTTGGAATTAAATGTTTAGAACTACCAATAGAAACTGTACTTTAGGGTCGAAACAGACAACTTTAATTATGAAGTCATTCATAGAGAAACTGAGAGACATATGGATATTTTCACCTTAACAGCTCTAATATTTACCTACCCATATTCTCTTCACGATGAATTTGGAATTCCCTTCATAGTTCAAATTTTTATTCATATAAACTAAGACAGATCCAAAAATCAACAAAAACTGGTCATTTCCTTCAAACCCCTGCGCATTTCATCCACGACTTATACTTCATTTCTTTTGCCCCTATCAAATCTCAATAATCGTAAGTCAACTTATTTTTACAAATAAATTTCACGTTCTATACCTGTTCATCAATACAATTACAACCAATACATTCTCCTCTCAAAGTCTCATGTCCTTCCCTTTCAAACAAATCAAACCTCCGTATTTTCTAAACTTTTTCTTCCCTGTGACCTGGACAAAGCAACAATTAAGATTTCAGAGAATTATCACTGCCACTGCTACGACTATTTTGCTGAAAAACAAATCAGTTGTCCATGAATCTTTTCCATTCTCTGACTCCCACTCATTTCCACAAACGTGGCTTAAAATGTTACGCATTCCCAGTGATACCTTCGACTCGCATCTTTAAGGTAAGACTATGACCTTTCATTTTCTTTCTCTCTTACCCATGACCTGCAGGGAATACGTGAGGGAGTCCTCGCCGGCAGCGCTGGAGGCGACGCAGGTGTAGTTGTCTGTGTGATGAGGAAGAACTCGCAAGAAACTCAAGAGTTCTCCTCCTGATGTGATGTGCACGAAAGGGTCACGTCGTACTTCTAAAGGAGAGCCGTTCTGTATGGATGGAACAAAGAAGACGAAGAAGAAAAAGAGTGAGAAGTAGCTTCGATTGCTGCAGAAAAAGGCAAGGACAAGAATTAAGATAAACATTTTGAAGTATTATGAAATAAAGTACCATTAAATACGATTAAAATGGTATAAAATAAAGGAATAAAACTCTGCACCTCGCGCGAACATTGTAGTATGGCCGCAACTGTGCTTATGGACTCAGCACTTAGGGACCAGGAACCTACTTTGTACACAAACAGTCTAGGTTACATATTCACTTTAATTTGGTAATTAATTAAGGGATCTCGATACTCACACATCATAAAGGTCATGAAACGTAATCAATTTAGTTGTGCTCTTAAGCAATAAAAGAGAAATGGAGATAAAAAGTGAATTTCCCACTAAAACAAACTTTAGAACAGCAAGTTACATTTCAAGAATAAAGATGGCCAGATAAGAGCTTCATTTATAAACATAAAACAAAGTTTCATTTCTATGCATATGAAAAGCCTAACTTTACAATTTAACATAAATGTTCAGTTCAGCTGAAATCCTCTTTACTTGCTGTTTTTCATATGGATATTAGAGTATCATGTATTAACGTAATTGGCATTGCTTTTGCTTTATTTTTATCTCAGCCTTGTTTACTTGCTTTGATTATAATTTTTGTTGTATATAAAATTTAGCGTAAGGAAATTAGTTTTTTTTAAGGTTTTAGTTTTAAGCTTTACTTTGGTCTCGGCTGAGCGTCAAGCGAACTGCTTGTTAAACCTCCTCCCCGCTTGTTAAATGCTTGTGAGCATCTTATTAATGCTAGTTTTTTTTGTTTTGTTATCTTTTGAGTGGTTGGTGAAAAGGACACCAGTGAGGATATTGGAGGGGCGCGACTTTTTCCCGACAACAGTTCGGGCTCGCTATTCTCCCCGCATGGTTGTGCAGCTGGCATATTTTTCTTAATCGTACTCGAAGGATTTGTCGTAAGTCAGTATTGAAGGCGCAGGGGCATTTCGGCCAATCTGCGGTGACTTACCCCCTTACTGTGTGTACTTTCCTGCGGGCTCTGATATCGGCGCTGATCCCGACAGAGTGGACGTGGGAAGGGACATCACTGTGTTTGCCTACGACTTCCTTCTGAGCTGCAGCGGTGGGGGCATTGAGGCCCGTGAAGGTGCACAGTAAGGGCGGTTGCTACCAGGTAGGGAATATCCCTTGTGTTTTTGGTCGGGAGCACGACAGACTCCTTCCCCATGTATTAGTGACCTGTGTAGCTGCACGCCCTTCAGATAGCTGAGTATTGGCCTGGTACGTGCATCGTACCAGAGAGTGTAAGAGATCACGGCTCCCCTGTATTTTCGGCTTTCAGCAAGGCGACTGTTTAGCCTGACTCGTTTGTGCATTCCATTCAGCCTATTCAAGTGTGAGGAGCTCTTCCCGAGTATTATTTTTGTTATTTACTTTCGTATAGTGAGTCGTTCGAGACTGTTGGCATTTTCTTATTGCCGCTTTGTATTTATATATATATATATGCCAGTATTTTTGTATATCTTGTCACAGAGGATGCTGTAATTTTCGTTATTTCTGTGGGTATTATATATCTATTAATATATTTGATATTTTTTTTATATTTAAGATTTAGTTTATATAAGGTAGGTAGGAGAATTAAGTTTTCCCCCTGTTGGTCTCATACTTCTTTCCTCTCTGTTTAGTTATAGGTATTTGGCTTTATATTTATGTGGTGTTGGGCCCATTTTGCTAATTTATGCAGTATATTTCTCAATATTTTCTGTCTAGGGTTTAATATTAGTGTTTATTTAGGAACTCCTACGGGAGTAGTAAGGACTAAGCTGTGTCCTGTATAGTCACAAGGCTGACTTTAAATTTTTTTTGCTTTGATTGTTAATAAATGTTGTTGAGTTTTCCTGTGTGTTTTTGTCTCCACTGACTGAATTTATGTGGATACTTGGTAAGATCACTGTCCTCTCTATTCTTGTGCAAAAGAACTTGCACCCCGGCCCAACAAGGGTCATAACATATTTGGCGACCGTGACAGGATAGAGAGCTCGGGGTATCCGGTATTTTGGTCAGTGGAGCGACACTCAGGTGGACGCTTCAGTATTTGTTACCGTTTTGACAGTGTTGCCTTCCCCCCTGAATTATTTTTGTTAAAATGGAAGAGTTTATTTTTGACCCAGCTGAGTTTTTGGGGTCGGCTGATTGCCTTAAGCACTTACCAGTGTTAAACAAAAAACATTTAATTGAATGTGCTAAGTGGTTGGGTGTTCCGCTGAAGTCAGTGGATACTAAGAAGGAAATATTGGTGGCAGTTAGGGATAAGGTCAACCAGGACTTGGCAGAGGCTGAGCATTTAGTTAGTGATAGGGAGAGTGATATTGGTGAAGGGAGTATAAATGATTTGGAAGAGGATAGTGTAAGTGTGAGAGCTGGCCTAACCCTGTTCGAGGATCCTCCTCGTACAGGTACCATTTATAAGGGTCCTGCAAACTTAATTAATGTATCAAATAATCCATTCTTGCCCCCCCCCTAATTCGGTGCCAGTTGAACCCCTGGCCCCTGTTAATGCTTTGGGTGACTCCAAGGAGGAGGTGGAATACAAGTTAATATGCAAAAGAATTGAGTTAAGGAAGATTGAATTTGAGGAAAACGAGCGGGCAAGGCGACACAGTTGAGATGGCTAACCTTAATTTGCAGATGGCAAGGTTACAGGGGACCAATATGGCCAGTTCCCTAAAGTCAATTTTCAGGATAGGTTCAATCTAGGTGCGGCACTTAAATTAGTGCCTGTATTTGACGAACAAAATTTTCCCGAGTTCTTCAAGGCATTTGAGCGTGTGGCCACCCGATTGTCCTGGCCCACAGAGATGTGGACGGTTCTAATCCAATGTAGGTTAGTGGGCAAGGCAATTCGGGTATACAATGCCTTGGAGGAGGGAGTAGCCCGGGACTACCAAAAAGTAAAAAGCTTGATTTTGAAAGCATATGACCTGGTCTCTGAGGCCTACCGCCTCAGATTTCGGAACTATGTGAAACACCCTGCACAGTCCTTCGTAGAATTTGCACGTGTCAAGGAGGAACAGTTCGACGACTGGCTGAAAAGTCGTCAGGTAGTGACTTTCGCTGCGTTACGTGAACTGATGCTCCTTGAGGAGTTTAAGAAGGCCTGCAGCAGGGAGTTAAGGGTCCACCTTGAGGAGGTAAAGGCCATGAAAGTGAGTAGTGCCGCTCAATTAGCAGATGAGTTTGTGTTGACTCACCGTTCAGGTAGTGGTAGTTTTAATTATAAGGTCTTGAATAACCCCTCATCTCGCTCCCATAGTGGTGGTAGGAGAGTTGAACCCCCCTTGTTGACTCCCAATATCTCTAAGAATATTAATGTTAATAATTCCTTTTCAGGTGGTAGGGATATGGGTAGAGTCCAAGGAGGTCCTCCTCCCCCTAGAGTTTTTGTTAATAGAGACTTCCCAAATGGGGAAATAACAGGATCAATAATAATGGAAACAGAGGATCAGGCCGTAGAGGAACATGTTTCTGGTGTAATAAGCCAGGGCATTTCCAAAGCCAGTGTAATGCTCGTAGGCGGTACCTAGAGCGTAATAATCAAAGTCCTGTAGCATTAGTTAATGATAGGTCAAATAAATTTTAGTAGTAGTTCTGTAGACAGATCTGTAGTAGATAAGTTGGTAGTTTAGGAAATAGTAGTAAGTCTGATGCTCCTAATCCTCAATTGTGACTCAAGTATGACAAATATGTATGGCTGGGAAAAGTTGATTTTGACTCTTGTGTTGTCCAGGTGAAGTTTTTTAGGGACACCGGTTCTGCCCGGTCGTTGGTCATGAAGAGGGCATTGAACGGTTCTGAGAAATATACTGGAAATTTTGTATTATTGGGAGGTTTCCCAGACTCGATTGTGTCGGCTCCTTTGGTTAATGTCCGCATGTCTCCAGTATGATCGCATCACTGAGTTGGCTGTGGTGGATAGTCTACCTATCCCGGGTATTGATGGTCTCCTGGGAAATGATATGCTGGATAGTGAAGGACGGGAGATTTTCCCTTTATTATCTGTAAATGCTAGTCCCGTGGCTGTAATTACTCGGTCTGCAGCAAAAGCTGTTAGTTTACTTGATGTGGATAATGATGATGACTTAATGTTAAGTAGTGTAGAGTTAGATGTAGTAAGGCCGGGTCAGTAGAGAGTAGTGGTAATGATACTTGTTAGTTAATGATATGAAACTTGATTGGAACAGAGCTGCTTTTTATTAAAGCTCAAAAAGATGAGTTTGATTTTGATTTGGGCGATGTTGAGGATCTGACTAAACCTAGGTTTGGAGTTGTAAGGGGCTTATTATATAGGTTTAGTCGTCCCGCATCTGATAATTTGAATAAAACTGGTAGAGTGGAACAGATTGTGGTACCTTCTAAATTCAAATTCTATTTTGGAATTAGCTCATACCAATTTTTTTTCAGGTCATTTGGGTGTGTTAAAAACTTTCCACAGTTTGGCTAGGTATTTTTGGTGGCCCGGAATTAAATTGAGTGTGAAGCAGTTTATCAGAGAAAGTGAAACTTGTCAGGTTATGGGTAAACCTAATCAGGGGATCCCTAAAGCCCCGTTGCATCCCATACCTGCCATAGGTGAACCATTTTCTGAGTTAGTAATTGATGTTGTAGGTCCCTTACCTAAGACTAAAACAGGTTTCGTATATTTTATTACTATCATGGATAGAGCCTCTCGTTTTGCCTGAAGCTATACCTATGAGGCGTTATTACTTCCAAAGTTGTTTTTGAAAAACCTTATTGATTCTTTCCAGGTATGTCTCCCTCGTGTAATTCAGACCGACTGCGGGACGAATTTCACGAGTAAGGTATTTAGGGGTAAGTGTGCTGAACAACTGGCCATTCAAGCACATTACCAGCGTACCTTATCACCCAGAGAGTCAAGGTGTGGTGGAAAGATTCCACCAAACCCTCAAGTCTGTCCTGACGAAACATTGTTATGATAATGGTAGTGATTGGGACAAAGCCCTCCCTTTTGCCCTCTTTGCTATCAGGAGCCACCCTAACTCTTCTACTGGAGTAGCTCCTTTTGAGTTGGTATTTGGGCACAAGGTTTGCGGTCCACTGGAAATTGTTTTTGAAATGCTCGAATCGAACCGGAAGGGTGAAATAAAAGTTGGGAGGTTTGTGGAAGACTTGAAGGGTAAAATGATTAGTGCTTGGAAATTTGCCAGGGAAAATTTGGAACGGTCACAGTCAGTAATGAAAGGTAATTTTGACAAAAAGGTAAAGGTACGTTCATTTGAACCTGGGGAGCTAGTGCTGGTGTTGAGTATGGACCCAGATAGTTTTCTAGAACCAAGATATAAGGCGGGCCCTTGGAAGGTTCTGAGGAAACTGTCAGAGTTTAACTATGAAATTGAGGCCCCCGGTTCCAGCCGTAAGTGTAGAATATTTCACATTAACAGGCTGAAACCTTATCATGGTAAGCAAGGTGATCCATTAGCGATCGTGTATGAGCCTGTGTCTGTGGTAGTGGATGTGCCTCTAGAGGACTGATGAGTTAGGGTGTCAGGTTCCTTCAGATGCATTGGGTGAAAATATGCAAAATTTGGAAATGTTGCAAAGTAGTTTAGATCATTTAGATGTTGACAAACGGAAGGATTTGCTTAACTTAATTTATTCCTTTTCAGATCTTTTTCAGGATGCTCCAGGTAGAACAAATATTTTAAATCATGACGTTGATGTAGGTGGTGCTTCCCTGTGAAGCAAAGTCTGCCTTACGGCGTGAATCCAGTAAAATTGGATTTGGTCAGTAAGGAGATAGAGTACATGTTGAAGCATGACCTTATTCAACCATCTGTGAGTCCCTGGAGTTCTCCTATCGTATTAGTAAAAAAAGCAGACGGTAAGTTCCGCATGTGCGTGGACTACCGCAAAGTGAACAAAAATACTAAAAACTATTCTTTTCCACTCCCTCGTATTGATGATTGTTTGGATCGGATTGGTTCTGCCAACAAAATTTATTACTAAGCTGGATCTTTTGAAAGGTATTGGCAGGTTCCATTATCCGATCGAGCTCGTGAGATATCAGCATTTGTCACTCCATTTGGCCTATACGAGTGTAAGGTTATGCCATTTGGAATGAAAAATGCAGCTTGTACTTTTCAGAGGCTCATGAATAGGGTAATTTGTGGTTTGGAAGGAACGGAAATTTATATCGATGACTTGGTGGTATATAGTAATGACTGGGATACCCACATGCTAAGTTACGTTAAGGTTTTTGAAGCTCTTAGGTCTGCTGGACTAGTTGTTAATTTGGCTAAGTGCGAATTGGGCAGGCCAAGGTTTGTTATTGGGTCACGAGGTTGGTTTGGGTCAGGGTGGCTCCGAAACAAGCTAACCTCGAGGCGATTATTATTTGAAAAGGCCAAGTAATGTTAGAGAGGTTAAGAAGGGTGCTGCGGCATGACTGGTTATTACCGCCGTTTCGTGCGTAATTACTCAGATCTTGCTCAGCCTCTTACTACTTTATTAGAAAAAGGAAAAAGGTTCTTGTGGTCTGATCGGTGTGAAGAATCATTTAATAAACTTAAATCGGTGCTAATTACTAACCCTATTTTGACTTCCCCAGATTTTCAGAAACCTTTTATTATCGCGGTAGATGCCAGTGATGTCGGGATTGGAGGGGTCCTTTTTCAACGGAAGGAGGACGGTGTTCATCCTGTATCTTACTATAGTAAGAAGCTTCTGGCAGTGGAAAGGCGCTACTCCACCATTGAAAAGGAAGCTCTTTCTTTGGTCCGCGCTCTTAACCATGTCAAACCTTATGTGACCAATTTTTCTTTTCCGGTTGAGATTTGGACGGACCACAATCCTCTGGTTTTCATCGAGCGGATGAAGGGCGCCAACCAGAGGATTTTGCGTTGGGCCCTATTTCTGCAGGAATTCAACCTAATATAAACACGTAAAAGGGACAGACAATAAAATTCCTGACGCCCTTTCTAGGACTTAGTGTGCTTGCCTGATCCTTCTCGTACGCTGCCCTGCTCGTTTCTCCAATTAGGTTGTATGAAAAAAATTACTTTGTTCCGACACGGCATACAAACCTTCGGTCCTTTTACAATAGGAAGGTACTAGCGGCAGCTGGATAGGTCGTAAGCTTTCGAAACCAACAAGGGGTTCGGTAGTAAACTGCTTGTCCGACAGGCGCGCGCAGCTGCGCGACTGGGAGGTAAAACAAATCACTTTTGCTTTCGGCCTCACAGCGAGTGGACGTGTGTGTTCGACGCTCTCTGCCCGCTTCTCGTCGTTTGCTTTCTTGAGTATTTGGTTTGTGTTTGTTTGTATGAAAGAGTTCATTGTAAGTACAATCATTCTCTCTTTTCATATTAATTCAACTGAAATTGATAATGATGGAATCTCCTCGCCTCGCTACCCCACGGAGACTATGCCCGGGTACCGAAGGGCGTAAATGCGGGAAGTTCCGCTCTTTCCCGGAGATAGACCCTCATATTTTGTGTGCTCGGTGTCGGGGGCGCGAATGCACCCGATCCGAGCCTTGTGATGTTTGTAATGATTGGTCGGAGGCGCAGTGGACTTTGTATGAGGGCAGGAAGAAGCGAAGGCCTGCAAAGGAGTCGTCGGAAAGCTCTCCCGCGACTCCTTTGGTGACGGACACTTCGTCTTCTTTCCTGCCGCCCGCTCAACTTCCATGTCTCGCGCCTTCCCCTTCGGGGGGGGGTGTCTAGGTCCTTCTCTTCTCCTGACTTGTCGAGTGTGGAGGAGGGCGCTAGATACCCTGACGTCCAGTTGTACTCTGGGTCCTCTATCCGTTCGTCTTCGCGCGAGCGGGTAGAGGATCCCCCTAATCACCCGACTTTTGCCTCCTCAGGTGCGGTTGCCGCGAAGGATGACCTCGGACAGGTGTGGGCATCGTTGGGGTTGCAGGGCGTGCCGAGTGTCCAGGGGCTGCTCTACCATCTCGCTGGCGCCGTGGCGGTCACCCATGCAACGGTCACGACCACCACCACGACCCTTACAACACCCGGCTACGCTTCACTCCTCACCTGGTGTACACCCAGCACGCGGTCCTCTGTGACACCCACTACA
>NC_061100.1:145682572-145695072 GCF_015104395.2 Macrobrachium nipponense
TAGATGGAGTCGCCATGGGATCCCCACTAGGGGTCCTCTTTGCAAATACGTACATGGCCACCGTCGAAGAAAGGACCTTTAGAGAACATCTAAAACCTAGGATTTATGGGCGGTACATCGACGATATATTCGTCACAATAAAAGAGCCTGAAGATACCAAAAAACTAGCAGATGCTCTGAAAAAGAAACTCAGTGCTCAACTTCACCACAGAGCACAGCCAGCAGAAGACTTTGCCATTTTTGCTTGATGTCCTGGTAAAACAACAAGAAGGACAGTTTAAGACGACCGTTTATACGAAAGCAACGAACGCTGGCCGTTGCTTGAACGCACGCGGGGAGTGCCCGGACGCATATAAAAAGTCTGTCGTGAGTGCGTATGTCAACAGAACCTTCACACACAGCTCATCATGGAAAGATATACATAACGAACTCGACCGAATTCGCCAACTGCTGACAAACAACGGGTATGCAGATCAAATTATCGAAGCAGCAATAAAAAAGAAAATGGACGAATTTTACCAACCCAACACCATGGCGAAAAACGAGGAAAACTTGATTATTTACCATCGTGTACATTATGGGTCTGCATACAAGGAGGATTGCTGCCACACTACGCGGGATAATAAAACAGAGGAGGCGTAACCCCAAAAGCCCCTTTACCATAAAATAAGCCTCAGGATATATAGTAAGCCCAACCTTTGTAGCAGCCTTAATAATGAAGAACAGCACCGCTCCGGGGGACCGAAGGAGATTGTGCACGAATGTAGTTTACAAATTTACTTGTCCAGAGGAGGTGTGTAAACCTCACAGCCAAAACTACATCGGGCACACTACAACGACCCTTTGGAGACGTCTGCTGGCTCATAGAAATCAAGGGGCCATCCATCAACATTACATAGATGTTCACGACAGGAAGCCATCTCTACAAGAGCTCATAGAAGGCACCCAGGTCGTACACAGAGAAGACAACTACGGTCGCCTCTTAATAACGGAAGCAGTGAGCATCGCTATTCAGAAAGCCGACCTTGAACGTCCAACAAGAATCGGAACCATATACTCCCCTCCAGCAGGAGAAGGAATACCCAAGCCAACAGGGACCAGACAGCGCGCCCAATCCACCGAGAACATCGCGCCCCTTGGAAGGCATGAGAAGACCCAGCGTCAGCGAAAGTCAAGTAACATCCTTACTCAGGTCGCTGAGACCCCGCCCAACACGAATCAGCAACCGTTAACCAACGTAGACCATTTTGGACATAAACACACACACACACACACACACTCAAATTTAAATCATACACATTTATGTATAAACAGAAATTATCTTTCTTGTACCTTTTATGCATGCTATAAATATATACATATATTTGTACTCCCGTATTTAGATTTCTATATTCATTTTTCATTCCTGTATGTAATTTTGTAATTTTTATCTAAAACCAACATGTAACATATTAAATTTTAAACATACATTTAAGGAAACTCTAGCACATGGCATTGTATTTTGAATATTTATTTAACCACTGTTTAAACTTTCACTCTTATTGTCGCAGTACATATGTCCTTATATTCTTTGTAACTAAAACAACGCCCTTAAGCTGTTAATCCCTAGACTAACCAGTACCATACCTCGAGGTCATACCTCCCACACGATGAGATAAATAGGCCGAAAGGTCAGATTGTAAGTCAGTAGTCGCTTGATAATGCCATAAGGCGAAACAGCTGTCGTGACAAAATTCAATAAATGGAAGAAGGAAGTCTGCGTATATTTCACCAGAAATTGACGAACGAGAATCGGAAAAAAACTTCGTCGGTATGAAGATACCTGCAAGAAACTTATTGATGCCACTAAAGCAATTGCTTTTAACGAAAATTGTATTAGAGAAAAACTATGCCCTAAAAGTATATATATATTATATATATATATATATATATATTCTTATATATATATATATATATATATATATATATATAATATATATATATATATATATATATATATATATATATATATATATATATATATATATATATATATATATATATATATATAT
This sequence comes from Macrobrachium nipponense, assembly GCF_015104395.2. Classification (NCBI taxonomy): domain Eukaryota; kingdom Metazoa; phylum Arthropoda; class Malacostraca; order Decapoda; family Palaemonidae; genus Macrobrachium; species Macrobrachium nipponense. The sequence goes on from NC_061100.1 coordinate 145,684,624, forward strand.
ATATATATATATATATATATATATATTATACACACACATATTAAATATATACATATATACATATATATATATATATATATATATATATATATATATATATATATATATATATATATATATATATATATATATACAGAACCTTACACACACACACACACACACGTACAAGTGCATACAGATTAAAAAATACATGTGTATGATATCAATGCAAAACCAATAAATAAAATAAAATGATCTGGCATCTATTTGCCAGCTTACAAGAAAGAATACGAGAGAGGAAACCTTTCCAACCTTAGTATATGAAGTTGTCTTCGGGTTCCTGTCAGTCTCATGAAATGTTCGGACTCGCCGACGGTCCGGCCGTCCACAATCCACTCAATTTCCGGTTCAGGTGACCCCTCAACCGGACACTCGAGAGATACGGCGCGGTTCACCAGCACTGTTGGAAGAGTAGAGCTTCTGACTTGACTTAAAACAAAAGCCAGATAATGAGAGGGAAAATGTGAATATAGAATCTAAGCCATGAACCAAACACTGGGATGTATGAAGTCATTCAGCGCTGATACAGAAATTGAGAGTAAAAGGTTTGAAAGGTGTCACAGGAGCAAAACCTCGCAGATGCGCTAAGAATCAGTTTTTAGGAGAGGTTGGAGAACTAGATGGAAGAACAAGAATATGAAAGGAGGTACTGTAACAGGAACGAAAGGGGTTGCAGCTAGGGGCCGAAAACACGCTGCAAGGAACCTTAAGTAATACCTGGAGTGTACAGCAAGACGTGCACTGACCAGACTACTCCCCTACGGTGACTTCTATAATGCAAAGTCTACTACACACAGACAAGAAGTTACCTGTAGATAATTTGTATAATTTGCTCTGCCATATGAAATCAAAGTCTGTCAGTAAACATGGAATAAAGAAGAGTGGAAATACTCTTATTTTGTTTGAATGAAAATTTTTTCCTCTGTCAAAGAGTAAATATATTTTATTTCATAAGCATAGATTATACAAAGGAGTAATATTGTTCCTTGATACTGGAAGAAAATAACTGTTATATCTAGTAATTAATTTTCGCCCCTAATGAGAAACCCACACTGGCTGTCTTTCAGTTTTTTCCTTTCTAATCTACTGTCTTTTTCTCTCTTATACAACCACATCAATAATAATAATAATAATGCTTACGGACCTGTGTGTTCTGTTTTGGGTTGGTATGTGAGGGTGGGCATGGCCAAAACCGTCACCTCAAAGTCGTATTCGTTGGTGCCAGCAGCGTTGCTCGTGATACATGTGTACCTGCCTCCATCTTCGCCGTCCACAGAGAGGATTCGGAGGAGTCTGAGGGATTTAAGTAAGGAAAGATACACAGATTGCATGAAGGTTCATGCACACCACAGTTAAACATTTCATAAACAGTTCGACAACCTTCACTTACATATCACAAACAGGTTGGAAACATGGCAACTACGGAAAGTGGAGGACAATCCGTTGGTTAACACTGGATACTCGTATAAAACGCTGGTTAGAAATATCAATAAGTCGTTGACTTGTATTCAACCTGTCTGTTATGTGTGTGTGTGCGACAAGTTACCAACGTTTGCTTATGTCATGCTGTAGGTAACGCAGTGTAGACGCACCCGAAGAGTACCAGCAGGGAGATGTAAAATACATTTGGTTCCTGCTCAAGTGCACACTGCATGTAAGAATATAAGTGGATGAAATTTTAAACAAGGTGTGATCTCACATAATGAATAATAATTCATAGTTAATTCAATGCTATATAAACCCAGGTAAATGAATGATTATCTAATTTTCCACTTAAAGGCGCCATTTCCCTAAAAAAGTTAGGCATTCGATTATAATAAGACATATCACTGTCATAGCCGTTGTTTAACTGATAACTAGAAGACATTATTCCCCTTGTAGAAACTCTTTAAACTCCACATTTATTCTTTAAGTCTAAACAGTAACACCAATAGTTTTTTAAATCTCAGAAAAACATTGAACTTGTCATGTTTATTATTCACGTAGTGCTAAGCTTTCTTAACATAATGAGCCTTCTGTTGAAACGTCTCTAACAATAAATCCAGTACTTTATAGGCCCGATACTTTACAGGGATCCTTCTTCTCTATTACTTTCGAATGATGTAGACTTGTGGCTAATAATTCGCAACTGCTGCATGACGTGACCCATTCTTTCACTTATGTTAACGTTTGCAGCTCTACTGTCATAATGATAGTTAATATTATTAAAACCTATGTTTTCGTAATTCATATTCTGCTTAAACAGATCTATTCTGTCATGAGGATTTTACTCAATAATGTTTAGTATACCAAATTCTTGGTTTCTCCTGGACACTTTTACTTCGCAACTTTAGCAAAGGTCCCTCTAGCTTCATAGCATCACTTTATTTACGAATATGTTCAGACATTCTTTCATCATTCTGCTTCCGTTATTCTACATCCAAGCTAACATTCATCAGTCATTCTTCTTTGTTTCCATTTACCCTTACCTTCAACTTGATTAATTTAATTGTGAATTCTCTACCTAAAATAGTATCCAAGTCTCAGACAATTATCTGCAACGCTACCATGCACAAAATAGTTTCAATTACCTCACAAACTTGCACCTGTGACTATATTATATTCATTTTTCCCATTTTGCCCATTCTCTAGTATTTATCTGCTTCATTCTCCATTTAGTATTCCAAGTACAATTTAAAATACTTTCTATTTTCTTAACTGAACCTGATATTACTCGCAATCCATCTCTTTTCGTTATTATCCAGTGCTCAGCTGAGTCCACCTAGTCACCCTCCAAATTCCCCATCTGCACATAATGGCCTAGCATCTTTATAAACGTATTGTTTAAAAAATGATGTCTGCAAATGCACTTTAAGAAGTTCATACAAACACAGACACACACACATAGACAATCAGACAGGCAGACAAACAGAGAGACACACATATACACAAACACAAACACTCATACAAATTACAATCATGATTAATTTCTTAATTAACAAAGGTTTAAAGCAATGCAGCAACTGACCTGTCCTTCTCCTCTATTATGACCTCTTCCGAGATATTCGTGATGACCTGCCCATCTTTCAACCATAGTATGGAGGGGGTAGGGGTCCCCTCTACGTCACAATAAAGGTGAAGCTCCTCTCCTGCCACTCCAACAACTTCAGGCTCGAATTCGGCTTCCTGGATGAACGGAAATTTGAAGAAAGCGGATATAGGAGTTTCATGCAAATTTGCAGAATCTTAATACCCGCAGGTTTTCATCTATAACGTCCTTGTCTTTCTTGTGAATCTTTGAATTTACATATTCATAAATACATTATCACATTTTAGTGCGAGTACCTCAAAGAATGAAGTTAGAAATTTTATTTGTAATCGTTTTAGTCCTCAATAAATATTGAGTTTAATTACGTAAAACATTTTAATATTTCTGTTCATTTTATATTTGATCATTGATTCATTTCTTATTTTCAAGCATTTGAAATTTAAGACAAGGCACCAAAGCAAATGCCAATAAAATATGAATAAATTAAGTATTCAATAATATTTTTATTACTGGGTATTTTTGGATCTACGAGTATATAAAGATTTAATACACTTATGAATACCCAAGGGTAAATAGATCTAGTCAATCTAAAAACCCCTTCTTGCAGTAATAAGTTCCTTTTAGAGTAAGATAATAACATTGAAAAAATAATTAAATCAAGTAATTTCAAAGATTCCTTACTTCATTCCAGGCAGGTGGTGTCAGAACCGTAAGCAGCGTCGTAAGAGCCGTTGTCCCAGCCGCATTTGTAGCTAAACAGGTGTAATTCCCTGCGTTGATTGGCCGAGCTCGGGCCACGTTAACCCTGCGCCCCTTGTTATCAACCGTGACTCCAGAATCAATGGTGGTGAGATTTCTACCATCCTGAGGAAAGAAGAATTTGTTTTAATAAGTACGTTACGCGTGTAACTTCATTATTCGCACCAATGAGTTGATTTGATTATTAGCCTTCCCTAGCCTACGAATTTTTGGACATTTGGTGAATGAGGTTTGGCGCTATTGAGGAATGATATGGTATGAATCAAATTACTCTATTATCTAGATTTATTTTTTTTAACCTACGCTACATGATCAAAGGGATCAAAATATGACGAGAATGACCAAACCTAAAGTAAAATGTGGAAATTATTTTAATCATAGATTAAATTAAATAGATCCTCACGTCCAAGTAAAAAATTTCCAAATACACACATTCATGTCATTAGCTAATGTATGAAAGTAACTTACAAAGCGTAATATGCTGATATCTTGCATTTTTTGCGCGTAATATTTCAGACCGAATGGTATTTCTTAAATTTGGTAGATATTGTCAATTCTGAGGGAAAATTCCTTATATTTTTTGCATATCATTTTTGACGATTGATCATTTTCTGTATTTATATATGCCGTTTTTTTTTTATAGTAGTCATAGGCAGTAATAACAAAGAACATTCAGTGTCTCTGTAGTAACTAAAATATTCTAGAACGGAAGAAGACCATAAGGGTATTTTGTGATTTTTTTTCATCATTTCTTGAATTTTATGTATGCCATATTTGATAATAGTTACATATAAGAATAACAAAAAGCCCAGCGTCTTTATTATAAATAATAAATTCTAGAACGGAAGAGAAAATTAAGAGTCGTAAAGGATTCCCACGAAAACCTAAGGGGTATATCCTAGTCATTCCTTACATTCTGTACTTCATTTTTTCCCTTCCCTGATAATCTCTCAGACAAGTATCCAAATACCTCACTGCTTTGTAATTTTTTCACCTTAATATAAATCTATTTTTCAAGGCAACCTAATCCCCTTTTCTACCCATGCCCAAAGAAGGTAAGAAGAGGAAGGATGGGGCTTAACTATAAGGAATAGATGAGCCTAATTCTTAATGGAAAAAAGGCTATAACAGTTAGGGAAAATAAAAGTACGGAGAGAAATCTGGAGTTTGTCAGTGTAAGGAAAGAAAGTCACTGAATCGTGAACTCCTAAGAGAAATGCCAGTTTCCACAGAGAAAATGTAGGAAGAGGCAGCCTGGGGGCCATGAAGCGGTCGTCTGAGATGAGTAGGTATTCTTGGAGAGTTCTTGAAAAACGATTCCTGCAATTTAGTCAATCACTTTATTAACTTTATTAATGAACTTATTTGAAGGTACTATCCATCACTTCAACTGGCAGTCACAGGTGGTGGACCTATTTGATATAAAAACGCGCAGTCACTAGAGCCCAATGTTATTCGGCACCCAAACTAGTATACGCTAATGGCGATACAATTCGTCACCCCAACTGACAGCGACTGATATCAATACCATTCGATACCACAACGGATAGTCACGCTTGTTAGATTATCTTGAATGGCAAAAAAAAAAAAAAAAAAAAAAAAATAAAAAAAATGTTCCCACATCTAAATCTAGTTACAATTTAAGGTAATTAGAAGCTTGTAATCTTCGTTACATATACTTTCAAGTACTATGAAGTTTATATCAACTGATTACTTAAAGATGTTCTAGCCAGTAAAGGTTGAGGCATTCTAGCGCCCAAGAAAAGTGAGAGAGAGAGAGAGAGAGAGAGAGAGAGAGAGAGAGAGAGAGAGAGAGAGAGAGAGAGAGACCAATACAAAGGACTTATGACATCAATAGGAAGTGGAAATAAAACTAGGTATATACAAGGAAGAAAGGGCATTTTCTACCTTAGCACCATGACAAAACATTAAAAAAATATGTTAAAACAGCACCAGTACATACAATTGCAATAGAGGATTAGGCATGTGCAGCTGCATTAAGAAGGAAATAAACAGACCAACAGAGGATTGGGTATGTGCAGCTGCATTTGTACCTCCAAGTCTTGATTTTTATTGCAATTCGAGATTGAATCAGCTTACATCTATCCTTAGCTGAGTTATATGCAATACGTGAAGCCCTCAGACGGGTTAAGAACAACTATAGATGCAGCTGTAATATTTACTGACTCCATGACCTCTTTGGAATTGATTAAAAATAATGGTGTGCAGAGATTTAAAGAAATTGTACATAACATCCAGCCAACTGCATCACAACTAAATGACACCCAAAGTTGTGTGATTCTGCACTCGGTACCAAATCGCAAGGGAATCCTAGGGAATGTGCTGGCTGACGAAACAGCTAAACTAGGTTTGGAAAATATTTGCATTATAGATAATAACTTAGCTATAACAGAGAAGAAAGCTACTTTAAAATGAAAAATTAGAATAAATGTGGCAAAAGGAATGGAACATCATGAAACTGGGTAAGTGACTTGGAACCTTTAAACCCATTATAGGATAGTGGGAAACATTTTTTTTTTTGTAAAAATAGAAAAGTAGAGACTATCTTGGCAAATCTAAGAATCAGACATATCAGAAAAACCTCTTATTTGGATAAATGCAAAATGATTGATTCGCCTCTATGTGGTCATTATAATGTAATGGAAGATATGCAACATGCCATTCTAAATTGTAGAACATTTACAGAAGAAAGGAACACGATGATAGCAAAATTGACAGCAATGAAAGTAAACTTTAACTTAAAAATCATACTATGAATACATAAAGATAAAGAAGTTCAGAAGAAAGTTACGAAGTACTACATAACAATTTTAGGAAAAACTAACCTACTAAGCACATAATAGCCATATTAAGACGTCAAAACAGCCAGGTTAGGCTAACTATGGTTAAATTTAGCCAGTAAACAAACTGAAGTTTGTACATGTAAGGCGACTACATTTAACAGTGATATTTTGTAGCTATTAGAGTAAAGTATTTTGTATAAAAATGATAAACAATATCAATGGAAGGGGAGCATGAAATTTGTTTGAACGAATTTGGAATGAGTCTCATGTGATTTAGATAAACTCGTCATTCACCCCATACCTTAACTGCAGGTGAGTACAATGGCTCCAGGAAAAGAAGCCAGATCTACTAAAATAAAGAAGAAGAAGAAGAAGGAGAATACCTCACTACCTGTCGTCCCAAGAGACAGCTGTCTCATACCTTGAGCCAGGTGATGACAGGTGGAGGATCGGCTGTGATAAAGCAGGTGATGGTAACGGCTCGATTTAGCACCACCGTTTTCTCCATGACAGGTGTATCAAGGTCTAAGAGCCGAGGAGGTACTGTGAGGAAAAAGAGAGGCTTATTAAGGTGTCAGTTGGATCCTAGAGACCAATTTGTTAGGTATTCATGTTAGCTGGGGTTCTGCTGCTACTATTGTTTTGTTGAAATAGGGTTTTACTATTATCAATTACTGTATAGTCTTTTTATATCTATCATTTCCCATTTTGATTTTACCGCTTGTAGAATTTGAGAGTATGATAGCATTTACAGTCAACATTTCAAAGTACTGGTTTACTTTCTTTAGGGCAAAGTTAACAGGAAATTGACTTTCAAACTATTTAAAATGTGAGAAACACTTAGCTGCCAAAAGACTACAGATGGAATGAAACCTTCGTGGAATTAATGTATTAATTTGCCGTTATAAAAATTAATACATTAAATTTTCTAATTAGTTAATTTTTATTGATTACTAAAGCAAAAATAACCTAATAAAAAAAAAAATAATACTCAACTGACCCATAACGCGCAGCATGAAGTCCTGTTCTGTAGTTCCGGCTTCATTAGTGGCCAGACAGGTATACCGTCCATCGTCGTCCTTTGTGACGTCATTCAGCAGTAAGCGTCTTGGATCCCTGGACAGAAATTACGATATATATATATATATATATATATATATATATATATATATTAATATATATATATAAATATATATATATTTGATATAGACATATATATATATATATATAATACTATATATATATATATATATATATATTTATATTTATATATATAGTGTGTAGAAAAGCACAGGAGAAATCGGTGTTTCCTCAGTTATCATTTTGGAATTTGGGCATCAGAAGAACCTGAATATTTGATAGCACAAATAACAAGTGTTACTTATTTCCTCCAGGTTAAGAACATAGTTTATGGAATCGAAGAGTGATTTAAATTCCCATTCCAGAGCTTCGGTAAAAATGATTTTGGAGGGTTTACAATTTGCAAATATCTGGATTAACATATCCCCCCCAAAAATTAATTATTACTTTTACAAACAAGTTCTGAGGAACTCACTCGGATGTAAAAGTGTGCTGGAGGATAGTAGCATCTTTCATCCAAAGGATAGATGGCGTTGGCGTTGCTTGCACTGGACAGAAGAGTTCGGTATCTTCTCCAGCTACGACATGAACTGTTTCATCAACAGTGGCGGTTAGCCTTGGTGGGACTGGAGAGAGAGAGAGAGAGAGAGAGAGAGAGAAAAGTGAAATCACATGGTAATAAGTAGCTAATAAAATAAACAAGTAAAAAAATGCGCCGAAGTTTCTTCGGCGCAATCGAGTTTCTGTGCAACTGCTTCAGCGCAAAATCAAGGCCACCAAAAATAGATCTCTTCCGTTTGTCTCGGTATAATTAAACTTTAACTGCAGCCCGTGGTGGCCTGTCCTATATCATTGCCAAAACCACAATTATGGCTAACTTTAATCTTAAATAAAACAAACACTATTATGGTTAGAGGGCTGCAATTTGGCATGTTTGATGAATGGATGGTGGGTTATTAGCATGCCAATTTGCAGCCCTCTGGCGTCAGTAGTTATTAAGACCTTTGGGGGGGTGGACAGAAAAAATGCGGACAGGAAAAAGTACAGACGGACAGACAAAGCGGGCACAATACTTTTCTTTTACAGAAAACTAAAATGAGGATAACTATCAATAGGTTGGTGTTTTTTTTTTTTGTACAGTAAGAGGATATCAAATGAGGAACATGTTGGGAGTTTTGGAAAAATCATGAACGTAGGAGTGTGTAAAAAACAGATAAAGAAGGTGACAGGTAGCATTATTCAGTGACGAAAATAGAAGGGATATGAGTACTGATCCAAGAGAAGAAAATCCCAAAACTGGAGATGTTACAGTTATTTAAGAAATACGACAGAATGGTCAATGGTTACTGCTCCAGTGACAATAAATACCTAATTAGTATGAGATATAATTCGTAGGTAATCGTAAAAGAAATTTAGACGTTATGAACATCATGAAAAGGGAAATTGCATTCATATAATATTAAACTGAATAACTCGTAGTATTTACTTCAGCTGAACTCCCCCAATGGATATTTATCCTCTAAAAAGACAAAGCTGACTAGTTCTTACCATGGACTTCCAGCGTGAAGTTGATGGAAGTGGCCCCGGCCTCATTGATTGCTAGACAGGAATAGTTGGCACTGTCCACCTCAGTGACCTGAAGAATTTTGAGGTCACGACCGCTCGTGCTCAAGTGAATGTTGGCATCCATTTCATCTATGGGACTCCCATTCTATGGGTATAAGAAATTATGGCTAACTGTAGGAAACATGGATTATCTTTACTTTTACGCATTTCACAGTAGGCTTTCCTGATCAAGTGTTTTCATACTGAGTTATGTAAAAAGTTTTGCAACCATTAGTGATTTTTAATAAGCTTTTGTAAGTTTTCCTTATTCCTAACTATTTGGTGAAAATATATTATTTTTATGTTCAAGGAAATCAAGAGATGTTAGTAAGCATTGGAAATATTAATATTTGCACACATTTATTTCAGTGATGGACCTGATTGAACTATAATGTTTAACTTCTAGAATTATAAGGACTCCTGTTAAATGTTAGGTACCATTTTATAAATTTTATGTAATTTACTTTCATTTAAGAATTTAAAGTGCTTATTACGCTTCCGCTGACAAGTAACAGAAGTACAATGTCATATAGAATGAATATTTAAACATATCTTATCAATTAAACTTTTAATGAAAATAACAATTATTTTTAATAGTATACGCACATGTCTTCAGGTGATGTACACTCAACTGTAATCTAATAGTAAATGAAATATGAACCATATTTGAAAGCCAAAATATATTGCAAAAACACGTGGAATTATTCGTATTAATAATAATAATAATAATAATAATAATAATAATAATAATAATAATAATAATAATAATAAGAAGAAGAAGAAGAAGAAGAAGAAGAAGAAACCGACCTTGAACCAAAATATCTGAGGCTTTGGAGTCGATTCAACATGACACGTTAAGGTCGCTGGTCGATTAACCCTGACCACGATATCCCTGCTGGCGAGGTCATCGGTGATTTTTGGGGGAGTGGCCACTTTCACGTTGTAATTAAGTTCGTCCGACCCAGCCATGCTGCTCGCTATGCAAGTGAACATCCCTGTGTGTTGCTCACTGACTGGCGAAATTTGGATGACGGACTGTTGCAAGGAAGACAATTCATTCATAAAAAAAGGATGTATTTTTTATAGATAAGATGTTCCTTATTTCAACGAAGTTATATTCTACATAGTACACCT